>NW_026781707.1:20000-199616 GCF_030144855.1 Hypanus sabinus | reverse complement strand
AGAGCTGGTAACATAGTGTCCCCTCTCAGTGACTCCCTACTTCAACCTCTCCTCCCTTCTCAGCCCCTTCTCCTCAACCCCTCCTCATTCCTACATACCCTACTCACTCCTCCTCACCTGCTCCTCACTCCCACTTCCTCACTCCCTCCTTCTCACTCCCTCCTCCTTCCCCCATCAACTCTCTTCTCCTGACTCTGTCCTTACCCCTCCTCCTCACTCCCTCCCTCTTACGCCCTCCTCCCTTCTGCTGACTCCCTGATCACTCCCTCTTTATCAATCCCTCCTCACCCCTTCTCCTCCTCAACCCCTCATATACTCCTCAACACCTCTTCTCCACATCCCCTCCTCCTCAACCCCCTCCTCACTCCCACCTCACTCCCTCCTCACTCACTCCTCCCTTCTCCTCGCTCACTCATCATTTATTCCTCTTCCCTCATTGCCTTCCCATTCAACCCTCCACCACCTTTCACCCTCTCCTCCCTCCTCCCAATGTACACTCCTTCACCTCCTCCACTCCTTTCTCTTCCCGCCCTACCCTCCTCCAACCTTACTGAACCCTCCCTGTCCCTTCACTCCCCGTCTTGGTGACTTCCTCTTGCACCTACACCCCCCCCCCCCCTGTGTCTCTGTGACTCCATCCTTCAATTCCTACACCTTCCCACCTCTGTGACCCCCTCCAGCCCCTACACCCCTCCCATTCTCAGTGACCACTCCCCCCGATCCCTACATCCCTTCCCATCTCTGTTCTCCCCATCCCTCCATTCCCAGCACCCCTTCCATTCATGATAACCCCCCCACACAGCGGTCCCTACATCCCTTCCCATCTCTGTTCTCTCCCCCCCCCAACACAGCGGTCCCTACATCCCTCCACATCTCTGTTCTCCCCATACCTCCGGCCCCAGCACCCCTTCCATTCATGATAACCCCCCCCCCCCCACAGCGGTCCCTACATCCCTTCCCATCTCTGTTCTCCCCATACCTCCGGCCCCAGCACCCCTTCCATTCATGATAACCCCCCCACACAGCGGTCCCTACATCCCTTCCCATCTCTGTTCTCTCCCCCCCCCCCACACAGCGGTCCCTACATCCCTCCACATCTCTGTTCTCCCCATACCTCCGGCCCCAGCACCCCTTCCATTCATGATAACCCCCCCCCCACCACAGCGGTCCCTACATCCCTTCCCATCTCTGTTCTCCCCATACCTCCGGCCCCAGCACCCCTTCCATTCATGATAACCCCCCCACACAGCGGTCCCTACATCCCTTCCCATCTCTGTTCTCTCCCCCCCCCCAACACAGCGGTCCCTACATCCCTCCACATCTCTGTTCTCCCCATACCTCCGGCCCCAGCACCCCTTCCATTCATGATAACCCCCCCCCCACCACAGCGGTCCCTACATCCCTTCCCATCTCTGTTCTCCCCATACCTCCGGCCCCAGCACCCCTTCCATTCATGATAACCCCCCCCCCACACAGCAGTCCCTACATCCCTTCCCATCTCTGTTCTCCCCATACCTCCGGCCTCAAAACCCCTTCCATTCATGATAACCCCCCCACACAGCGGTCCCTACATCCCTTCCCATCTCTGTTCTCCCCATACCTCCATTCCCAGCACCCCTTCCATTCATGATAACCCCCCCACACAGCGGTCCCTACATCCCTTCCCATCTCTGTTCTCCCCCCCCACACAGCGGTCCCTACATCCCTCCAATCTCTGTTCTCCCCATACCTCCGGCCCCAGCACCCCTTCCATTCATGATAACCCCCCCCCCCACAGCGGTCCCTACATCCCTCCACATCTCTGTTCTCCCCATACCTCCGGCCCCAGCACCCCTTCCATTCATGATAACCCCCCCCCCCCACAGCGGTCCCTACATCCCTTCCCATCTCTGTTCTCCCCATACCTCCGGCCCCAGCACCCCTTCCATTCATGATAACCCCCCCCCCACACAGCGGTCCCTACATCCCTCCACATCTCTGTTCTCCCCATACCTCCGGCCCCAGCACCCCTTCCATTCATGATAACCCCCTCACACAGCGGTCCCTACATCCCTTCCCATCTCTGTTCTCCCCCCCCCCACACAGTGGTCCCTACATCCCTTCCCATCTCTGTTCTCCCCATACCTCCGGCCCCAGCACCCCTTCCATTCATGATAACCCCCCCCCCCCCACAGCGGTCCCTACATCCCTTCCCATCTCTGTTCTCCCCATACCTCCGGCCCCAGAACCCCTTCCATTCATGATAACCCCCCCACACAGCGGTCCCTACATCCCTTCCCATCTCTGTTCTCCCCCCCCACACAGCGGTCCCTACATCCCTCCAATCTCTGTTCTCCCCATACCTCCGGCCCCAGCACCCCTTCCATTCATGATAACCCCCCCCCCCACAGCGGTCCCTACATCCCTTCCCATCTCTGTTCTCCCCATACCTCCGGCCCCAGCACCCCTTCCATTCATGATAACCCCCCCCCCCACACAGCGGTCCCTACATCCCTCCACATCTCTGTTCTCCCCATACCTCCGGCCCCAGCACCCCTTCCATTCATGATAACCCCCTCACACAGCGGTCCCTACATCCCTTCCCATCTCTGTTCTCCCCCCCCCACACAGTGGTCCCTACATCCCTTCCCATCTCTGTTCTCCCCATACCTCCGGCCCCAGCACCCCTTCCATTCATGATAACCCCCCCCCCCCCCACAGCGGTCCCTACATCCCTTCCCATCTCTGTTCTCCCCCCCCCCACACAGTGGTCCCTACATCCCTTCCCATCTCTGTTCTCCCCATACCTCCGGCCCCAGCACCCCTTCCATTCATGATAACCCCCCCCCCCCCCACAGCGGTCCCTACATCCCTTCCCATCTCTGTTCTCCCCATACCTCCGGCCCCAGCACCCCTTCCATTCATGATAACACCCCCACACAGCGGTCCCTACATCCCTCCACATCTCTCTGACCCTCCCTGAATGATCCTGCTGCACCACCAGTGTGTCCTCTCTGTGCCTCTCTCTTTCACCCACTCATCCCCTCTGCACCACACCGTCTCACCCTCTCCCTTTCTTCCCCTCACCCTCACCCTCCCTCTTTCATTTCTCTCTCTCTGTTCCTCTGCTGATCTTTATCCTGATCCTCTTTCCATCCCTCCAGCAGGGAGTGTCGGAGGAATTACAGTGTGCAATGGAGACTGTAATGGGAGTGTAATGGATTGCTATGTGTCTAATGGGTGTAATGGGGAATGGGGAGTATAACAGGGCCTGATGGTAGTATAATGACTATAATTTGTGTGTATAAGGGACTGTAAAAGACAGACAGACACTTGACTGATCCCAAGGGAAATTGGGTTTCGTTACAGCCGCACCAACCAAGAATAGTGAAGAAACTGTAATTGGAAAATAACAGGTTCTGTAACAGGAGTGTAATGGAGACAGTATTGGGTGTGAATAAAGGGACTGTAATGTGGGTTTTGACTGGCATCCGTCCGTCTCGAGGTCAATGGGTGATGATCATCATCACAAGCCTGGGTGGAAGGTACAGAGATCCTGAGATGCGCAGTCATCAAGATCCCCTTTCGGCCTCACCAGTGTCGACCAAAGGAAAGCTTATGAAACAATACACTTGGCACCAGCTTGGCTGCAGGAGCTGCCGGGAGGCTGTTCAGTGACGTCCAGCCGCCCGAGGGGCTCCACTCCGGATTTGCTGTCTGGGTTTACTCCCGCAGCCTTCGTCTCTCCCGAGGCTGCCCACAAGGCAGTGGGGCTATTTACCCAGAGCTGGGGGCTGGTTCACAAGCACCAAGGCGTGTCCATACACCAGTGGACCCGCGTGCTACGTGTGCGGGGGCCAGACCTCCTCCCTGTCCTCTGTAGTTCATCCTGAGTCCAAAAGGAGTTCAGGTTCCGTGTGTCGCCAGCGAGGAGGCACTGCATGAGGCTTGCTGCTGGAGAGGTTATGTACTGGCAGGGAGAGACTTATCCGTTCAGCTCTCCTGTCCACAAGACAGCTAGCCAGTGGTGGGAACTGAAAGTGACAGCGACAAGCACTACACACTACACTACCACATTGGATGCGAAACAACAACCATTTTGACACTATTGCAGCGTAACAGGCCCCATCATGGGGAGTGAGCTTGGACAGTATTGAGAGTGTAATACGTCCTGTAATAGGAATGTAAAGAGGACCGTAATGGGAGTGAATCATGGGCTGTTATGAGATTACAATACCAGTAATCCTTCGCTGCGTTTACCCCCAGGTCAGAGTGTCGTGGATTTCCTGTATGAGTTTGTGGAGGCTCTCGAGGGTCCCCACCCCGGGTTGGTGTTTGTGACTGGCCGACCCTTGGCAGGTAACCAACAGCGCCATGCCAATCCCCCGCTCCTACTCCACCCCACCCACACATGCACTCCTCCCCTCCCTCACACATCCTATCGCCACTTACGAGTTCACTCCTGACATCCCGGGATGAGAGCCGTCGTCATCTGTTCCCAGAGCAACTTTCCACCCTTCATCATCTCCTGAGAGGGGGAGAGAAAAAAGGGAAAGAAAGAGGAAAAGCAGGAGAGGGAGGGAGAGGGAGAGAGTGGTGAGTAAGACAGAGAAAGATGAGGACAGGGAGGGTGAAAGAGAGAGAATGGGATTGGATGGGTGGAGAGAGAGAGAGACAGAGAGAGAGATGGAAGAAGAGGGGTGGGAAGAGGGGTAGATACAGGGGAGAGTGATGACGGAGACTCCCTGTCCTTTTATACCAGGAGTTCTTAACTTTTTTTTATGCCATGGAGCCATTTGCCAGTCTGCTGAAGATCATGAACCCCTTCTCAGAATCACGTATTTCAATATATAATGTAAAATACACAAGAATGCAAAGAAAGCAATTCTATTGAAATACAGCAATCAAAATATATAAAACTCTAATCTGTGATATAGTAATATGCGTGTCTTCTCTATTAACGCATTAAATACTACAGTATACATTTAAAAAAACAATATTTTAAAAATTATATTTACAGACAGGAAGACTGTTTGATGAAGTTGTGGTCATGTAGACCGGGGAGCTGGGAACTCCCCAAACCTGAACACAACTCAAGTACATGCTTGAGTAAGCCGGGCCATGAAGTTCGGGGCTGCAAGTGTCCAGGTCAGTGGAACAAACCCCGTCGAAACCCGAACTTTGTCAGGTTGCTGATGCTCTCTGAGCAGACACAGGTCAAACGGGTGCCTGGTTTAGCTGTCACCCCGGGGTGCAGTGGCCGGGCAGACACAGGTCAAACGGGTGCCTGATTTAGCTGTCACCCCGGGGTGCAGTGGCCGGGCGGACACTGGCCTAGTGAGGTGGAAAGGTGGCTAATTTGGGAGGAGGGAGGTGACGAGGAAGAGAATGCTGTGGGGGGGCAGTGAGAAAGGAGCATTGTGCGAGGGGCAGGGGGAGGGAGCACTGTGGGAGGGACAGTGAGGAGGGAGCATTGTGCGAGGGGCAGGGGGAGGGAGCACAGCGGGAGGGGCAGTGAGGAAGGGGATGAGGAGGGATCACTGTGGCAGCTCATTCCATGTACCTAAAACACTGGGTGAAAAAAATCTGGGCCTTTTAAAACCCATCTTAAACCTGCTTCAGGCTCCCCTAACCTGGGGAAAAGAGTACGACCAACATCCTTATCAACCTTATCAACACCCCTCATGGCTTTATAAACCTCTGTAAGGTCACCCTCCCAGCCTCCTTCACTCGAGGGAAAACAGTCCTAGCCTATTCAGCCTCTCATAACTCAAGCCCTCCTCGTAAGATCCTCGTGAATCTTTCCTGCTCCCTCTCCAGCTTAATGACATCCTCCCAAGAGCTTGGTGACCAGAACTGCACACAATACTGCGAGTGTGGTCTCACTAATGTACTGTAAATGACCAGGCGTACGGAATGAACTGCTAGAGGAAGCGCTAGAGTCACACTGTTTGAAATGTACTTAGATATATATGGATAGGAAAGGTTTAGAGGGATTCAGCCCAAAGACAGGCCAATAGGATTAGGGGAGGTAGGAATCTCGGTAGGCATGGATGAGTTGTGCTGAGAAGCCTGACTCTGTGTTGTCTGACTATGAGATTTTCTCTACGTGGACACCTGGGCCCCTTTGAATCAGAGTCAGGTTTATTATCACTGGAGTGTGTCGTGAAATTTGTTACCTTAGCAGCAGCAGTTCAATGCAATACATAATACAGAAGAGAAAAAAATGAGATAAATAAGTAAATCAATTACATAGTTCAACACATGAGTAATGTATTTTTTAAAAAGCGAGGTCGTGTTCATGGGATCAATGTCCATTCAGCAATCAAATGGCAAAGGGGAAAAAGCTGTTTCCGAATTGCTGAATGTGTGCCTGCAGGCTCCTGCACCTCCTTCCTGACAGTGACAATGAGAAGAGGGCATGTCCTCGGTGATGGGGATCATCACCTTCCCGAGGCATCACTCCTTGATGATGCTGGTCATTACAGTGCTTGTACCCAAGAGGGAGGGCGCTGACTAATTTCAGAACCGTAATTTTACAACTAATTTTACTCCAGAGATCAACACTGCTGAATCTATCCCCTTTTTAAAATAAATGTTAAGATTTGTCACATCTGCATCAGAACATACAGTGAAATGTATTGTTTGTGTTGTAAACCGACACAGTCTGAGGATAGTACTGGGGTCAGCCCAGAAGTGACACTGTGCTTCCGGCACCAACATTGCATACATTGCATGCCCACAGCTTACTAACCCTAACCCGTAGGTCTTTGGAAAGAAACTGGAGCCTCCTAAGGAAACGCACGCGGTTATAGGCAGAACACACAAACTCCTTGCCAAGAGTGGTGGGAATTGAATCTGGTTCACTGGTGCTGTAGAGCTTTGAGCTAACTGCTATGCTTCTTCCCAGAGTAGATCTCTTCAAGTTTATCCAGAGAACCTGCCGTGTATTTCCCAGTCCCTCATTGCCTCTGAATCACCTCGAATCCTTGTGTTCCCCCTCACCTCCCAAGCTTCACTCTTTTGTTTCATCAGAAATATTGATTTCCTTCCTCCAGGAGGTCTTGTGTGCCTTCAGTAGCTGTGGTTATGGAGAAGGAGAGATAGAGAGAAACAGGCCCTTTGGCCCATCGAGTCTGTACTGACCCATCACAACATTTCATTCCTCTCACCTTGAGTCCCATCCCTCAGATTTTAACCCTCCCCCACATCAGGGAGTCAATTCCCAGTGGCCCGTTTACCAACACACCCCACGTCTTTGTTTTGAGGATGAAAACAAGAGAATTTGGGGAACTCATTAGGTCACAGGGAGAACACACACACACACACACACACACACACACACACACACACACACTTGCCTGTGTGGAGGTTGGTAGGTTATTGATTAGTCAGGGTGTCAAAGCTTACAGGGAGCAGGCAGGAGAATGGGGTCTGGAGGGATAATAAATCACCCATGATGGAATGGAGGAGCAGGCACCATTTGATGGGCCAAATGGCCTACTGCTCCTATGTTTATGTTCAAGGACACATACACATATCGCAAAGTAATTTATAAAGATTGTGAGGGAGGACAGTCAGATTTTTGTTCTCCCAGAGCACAAACGTCAGATACTAGAGGATGTGCACTTAAGTTACAAGGGGAAATATTTCAAGCAGATGTGCAGGGCAGAGTTATTTTTACACTGTGAAGAGGAACCTGCAACGTGAGAACTTGGGAAAGTGGCACAGGTTTGAGAACTGATACAGGCCTGTGGTGAGAACGTGGAACAGTGGCACAGATTTGAGAACTGATACAGGCCTGTGGTGAGAACGTGGAACAGTGGCACAGGTTTGAGAACTGATACAGGCCTGTGGTGAGAACGTGGAACAGTGGCACAGGTTTGAGAACTGATACAGGCCTGTGGTGAGAACGCCAGCACTGGGATTAATTTGAAAAGTGACACAGGCCTGTGGTGAGAGGTCATGGGTCAGTGGGATTAGGTTCAGGACTGATACAGGCCTGCGGTGAGAGGTCATGGGTCAGTGGGATTAGGTTCAGGACCGATACAGGCCTGCGATGAGAGGTCATGGGTCAGTGGGATTAGGTTCAGGACCGATACAGGCCTGCGGTGAGAGGTCATGGGTCAGTGGGATTAGGTTCAGGACCGATAAAGGCCTGCGGTGAGAGGTCATGGGTCAGTGGGATTAGGTTCAGGACCGATACAGGCCTGCGGTGAGAGGTCATGGGTCAGTGGGATTAGGTTCAGGACCGATAAAGGCCTGTGGTGAGAGGTCATGGGTCAGTGGGATTAGTTTGGGAACTGATGCGGGGCTGTGGGGAGCAAGTGGGACAGTGGGATTAGTTTGGTGACTGTGGGGAGGGAGGGAGTTGGTGGGAGGATGGCTGTGCTCTGGGAGGCAGACATCACAGAATCCTCCATTATCCTCCGTGTTGTTGTTTCAGCAGGGCTCGCTGACACTTATCCTGCTCCTCGGACTCCGAGCAGTCAGCACAGGTAAACTCCACATGGGAGCAACCCCTCACCTCCCCTCCACAGTGCTCCCCCCTCACCGCCCCTCCCAAATCATTCCCACCTCACTGACCCTCCCAAATCAATCCCCCCTCACCGCCCCTCCCAAATCAATCCCCCCTCACCGCCCCCCCAAATCAATCCCCCCTCACCGCCCCTCCCAAATCATTCCCACCACACTGACCCTCCCAAATCAATCCCCCCTCACCACCCCTCCCAAATCATTCCCACCACACTGACCCTCCCAAATCAATCCCCCCTCACCACCCCTCCCAGATCATTCCACCCTCACCGCCCCTCCCAGATCATTCCACCCTCACCGCCCCCCCAAATCAATCCCCCCTCACCGCCCCTCCCAAATCATTCCACCCTCACCACCCCTCCCAAATCAATCCCCCCTCACCGCCCCTCCCAAATCATTCCACCCTCACCGCCCCTCCCAGATCATTCCACCCTCACCGCCCCTCCCAAATCATTCTCCCCTCACCGCCCCTCCCAAATCAATCCCCCCTCACTGACCCTCCCAGATCAATCCCCCCTCACTGACCCTCCCAAATCAATCCCCCCTCACTGACCCTCCCAGATCATTCCACCCTCACCAACCCTCCCAAATCACTCCCCCCTCACCGCCCCTCCCAGATCATTCCACCCTCACCGCCCCTCCCAAATCATTCCACCCTCACCGCCCCTCCCAGATCATTCCACCCTCACCACCCCTCCCAGATCATTCCCCCCTCACTGACCCTCCCAGATCATTCCACCCTCACTGACCCTCCCAGATCATTCCACCCTCACCGCCCCTCCCAGATCATTCCACCCTAACTGCCCCTCCCAAATCAATCCCCCCTCACTGACCCTCCCAAATCAATCCCCCCTCACCGCCCCTCCCAGATCATTCCACCCTCACCACCCCTCCCAAATCATTCCACCCTCACCGCCCCTCCCAGATCATTCCACCCTCACCACCCCTCCCAGATCATTCCCCCCTCACTGACCCTCCCAGATCATTCCACCCTCACCACCCCTCCCAGATCATTTCACCCTAACTGCCCCTCCCAAATCAATCCCCCCTCACTGACCCTCCCAAATCAATCCCCCCTCACCGCCCCTCCCAGATCATTCCACCCTCACTGACCCTCCCAAATCAATCCCCCCTCACTGCCCCTCCCAGATCAATCCCCCCTCACTGCCCCTCCCAAATCATTCTCCCCTCACCGCCCCTCCCAGATCATTCTCCCCTCACCGCCCCTCCCAAATCACTCTCCCCTCACCGCCCCTCCCAAATCATTCCCCCCTCACCGCCCCTCCCAGATCATTCCCCCCTCACTGCCCCTCCCACAGTGTTCCACTCCTCACCCTCCAGCCCTTCCTCACCCTGACCCCTACACCAAACTTTGTCCCCTATATGCAGCCCCTGACCCGCACATCACTTTCTTGAGTCCTAAACCTCTCCCTCTCCCCTACATCCCAACCCTGGTCACAACACCCTCTCAATTCCAACACCCATCCCTGCCCCCAACAACCCTTCCCTTACTGTTACACTCCTCCCTGAATCTTAAATCCATCCCTTCAGCCCAAATCTTCTCCTTGAACCCGACATCCAATTCTTGACTCCTCCACCCTACCCTGTCACATACACCATCGCCCAATATCTACCCCCAACCCCCACAAACCCCTGATACTGACGTACATCTCCAAACCCCTATATCCTTGCCCTGACCCCAACACCCTCCCCTGTTCCTACACCCCTCCACGAACTCTACCTCTGTTCCCTGTTGCCTGCACACCTCCCTGATTCCAGTACCCTCCCCTGACCCCTACACACATCCAAGAACCCCATGTCCTGTCTCTGAAACCTACATCTCCCCCACACCCCTACACCTTCCACTGACCCCTACAGCTTCCACTGACCCCTACACCTCACCCTGACCCTCTACAACTCACCCTGAACCCTACAGCTCACCCTGACCGCCTACCCCTCGCTGTGACCCCTTACATCTCTCCCAGACCCCCAACACACCATCCTGACCCCCACACCTCACCCTGACCCCTACACCTCATGCTGACCGCCTACCCCTCGCCTTGACCCCTACACCTCATACTGACGCCTACACGTCATCCTGACCCTTACATCCATCCCTGACGCCCTACACCTCACCCTGACTCCTACAACTCCCCCTGACCCCTACACCTTCCACTGACCCCTACACCTCACCCTGACCCTCTACAACTCACCCTGAACCCTACAGCTCACCCTGACCGCCTACCCCTCGCTCTGACCCCCTACACCTCACCCTGACCGCCTACCCCTCGCTGTGACCCCTTACATCTCTCCCAGACCCCCAACACACCATCCTGACCCCCACACCTCACCCTGACCCCTACACCTCAAGCTGACCGCCTACACCTCATCCTGACCCCCACACCTCACCCTGACCCCTACACCTCATGCTGACCGCCTACCCCTCGCCTTGACCCCTACACCTCATACTGACGCCTACACCTCATCCTGACCCTTACATCCATCCCTGACGCCCTACACCTCACCCTGACCCCTAAACCTCACTCTGACCCTTACACCTCTCCCTGACCCCCCACACCTCATCTTGACCTCCTACACCTCATCCTGACCCCTACATCCATCCCTGACACCCTACACCTCACCCTGACTCCTACAACTCCCCCTGACCCCTACACCTTCCACTGACCCCTACACCTCACCCTGACCCTCTACACCTTCCACTGACCCCCCACACCTCATCCTGACCCCCACACCTCACCCTGACCCCTACACCTCATGCTGACCGCCTACCCCTCGCCTTGACCCCTACACCTCATACTGACGCCTACACGTCATCCTGACCCTTACATCCATCTCTGACGCCCTACACCTCACCCTGGCCCCCTACACCTCACACTGACCCCTACACCTTACCCTGACTCCTACACCTCACCCTGACCTCGACATCCATCCCTGACCCCTACATCCATCCCTGACCCCTACATCCATCCCTGACGCCTGCACCTCACTCTGACCCCTACACCTCACCCTGACCCCTACATCCATTCCTGACCCCTACATCCATCCCTGACGCCTACACCTCACTCTGAACTCTACATCCATCCCTGACGCTCTACACCTTCCACTGACCCCTACACCTCACCCTGACCCCTAAACCTCTCCCTGACCCTTACACCTCTCCCTGACCCCCCAAACCTCATCTTGACCTCCTACACCTCACCCTGGCCCCCTACATCCTTCCCTGACCCCGACACCTCACCCTGACCCCTATATCTCACACTGACCCCTACACCTCACCCTGACCCCTACATCCATCCCTGACCCCTACACCTCACCCTGACCCCTACATCCATCCCTGACACCTACACCTCACCTTGACCCTTACACCTCACTCTGACCCCCTACATCCATTCCTGACGCCTACACCTCACCTTGACCCCTACACCCATCCCTGACGCCTACAACTCACCCTGACCCCTACATCTCACACTGACCCCTACACCTCACCCTGACCGCCTACCCATTGCTCTGACCCCCTACACCTCACCCTGACCGCCTACCCCTCGCTGGGACCCCTTACAGCTCTCCCAGACCCCCCACACCTCATCCTGACCCCCACAACTCACCCTGACCCCTACACCTCATGCTGACCGCCTACCCCTCGCCTTGACCCCTACACCTCATACTGACTCCTACACCTCATCCTGACCCCTAAATCCATCCCTGACACCCTACACCTCACCCTGACTCCTACAACTCCCCCTGACCCCTACACCTTCCACTGACCCCTACACCTCACCCTGATCCTCTACACCTTCCACTGACCACTACACCTCACCCAAACCCCTACACCTCTCCCTGACCCTTACACCTCACCCTGACCCCTAAACCTCCCCCTGACCCTTACACCACTCCCTGACCCCCCACACCTCATCTTGACCTCCTACACCTCACCATGACCCCCTTCACATCATCCTGACCCCTACACCTCACCCTGGCCCCCTACACCTCACCCTGACCCCGACACCTCACCCTGACCCCTATATCTCACACTGACCCCTACACCTCACCCTGACCCCTACATCCATCGCTGACACCTACACCTCACCCTGACCCCTACACCTCACTCTGACCCCTACATCCATCCCTGACGCCTACACCTCACACTGACCCCTACACCTCACTCTGACCCCTACACCTCACCCTGACGCCTACACCTCACCCTGAACTCTACATCCATCCCTGACGCCTACACCTCACCTTGACGCCTACACCTAACCCTGACCCCTACATCCATCCCTGACCCCCACACCTCACCCTGGCCCCCTACACCTCACCCTGACCCCTACATCCATCCCTGACCCCAACATCCATCCCTGACCCCTACATCCATCCCTGACCCCTACACCCATCCCTGACGCCTACAACTCACCCTGACCCCTACACCTCACCCTGACCCCTACATCCATCCCTGACCCCCACACCTCACCCTGGCCCCCTACACCTCACCCTGACCCCTACATCCATCCCTGACCCCAACATCCATCCCTGACGCCTACACCTCATCCTGACCCCTACACCTCACCCTGACCCCTACATCCATCCCTGACGCTTACACCTCATCCTGACCCCTACACCTCACTCTGACCCCTACATCCATCCCTGATGCCTACACCTCATCCTGACCCCTACACCTCACTCTGACCCCTACATCCATCCCTGACGCCTACACCTCATCCTGACCCCTACACCTCACTCTGACCCCTACATCCATCCCTGACGCCTAAACCTCACCCTGAACTCTACATCCATCCCTGACCCCTACACCTCACGCTGACCCCTACATCAATCCCTGACCCCTACATCCATCCCTGACCCCTACATCCATCCCTGACGCCTACACCTCACCCTGACGCCTACACCTCACCCTGACCCCTACACCTCACTCTGACCCCTACATCCATCCCTGACCCCTACACCTCACTCTGACCCCTACATCCATCCCTGACCCCTACATCCATCCCTGACCCCTAAATCCATCCCTGACGCCTACACCTCACCCTGACCCCTACACCTCACTCTGACCCCTACATCCATCCCTGACCCCTACACCTCACTCTGACCCCTACATCCATCCCTGACCCCTACACCTCACTCTGACCCCTACATCCATCCCTGACGCCTACAACTCACCCTGACCCCTACAACTCACCCTGACCCCTACACCTCACCCTGACCCCTACATCCATCCTTGACGCCTATACCTTACCCTGACCCCTACATCCATCCTTGACGCCTATACCTCACCCTGACCCCTACATCCATCCCTGACCCCTACACCTCACCCTGACCCCTGCACCTCACCCTGATCCCTACACCTCGCTCTGACCCCCTACACCTCACCCTGACCGCCTACCCCTCGCTGTGACCCCTTACATCTCTCCCAGACCCCCAACACACCATCCTGACCCCCACACCTCACCCTGACCCCTACACCTCATGCTGACCGCCTACCCCTCGCCTTGACCCCTACACCTCATACTGACGCCTACACCTCATCCTGACCCTTACATCCATCCCTGACGCCCGACACCTCACCCTGACTCCTACAACTCCCCCTGACCCCTACACCTTCCACTGACCCCTACACCTCACCCTGACCCTCTACACCTTCCACTGACCCCTACACATCACCCTGACCCTCTAAAACTCACCCTGACCCCTACAGCTCACCCTGACTGCCTACCCCTCGCTGTGACCCCTTACAGCTCTCCCAGACCCCCCACACCTCATCCTGACCCCCACACCTCACCCTGACCCCTACACCTCATGCTGACCGCCTACCCCTCGCCTTGACCCCTACACCTCATACTGACGACTACACGTCATCCTGACCCTTACATCCATCTCTGACGCCCTACACCTCACCCTGGCCCCCTACACCTCACACTGACCCCTACACCTTACCCTGACTCCTACACCTCACCCTGACCCCGACATCCATCCCTGACCCCTACATCCATCCCTGACCCCTACATCCATCCCTGACGCCTGCACCTCACTCTGACCCCTACACCTCACCCTGACCCCTACATCCATTCCTGACCCCTACATCCATCCCTGACGCCTACACCTCACCCTGAACTCTACATCCATCCCTGACGCTCTACACCTTCCACTGACCCCTACACCTCACCCTGACCCCTAAACCTCTCCCTGACCCATACACCTCTCCCTGACCCCCCAAACCTCATCATGACCTCCTACACCTCACCCTGACCCCCCTACACATCATCCTGACCCCAACACCTCACCCTGGCCCCCTACATCCTTCCCTGACCCCGACACCTCACCCTGACCCCTATATCTCACACTGACCCCTACACCTCACCCTGACCCCTACATCCATCCCTGACACCTACACCTCACCTTGACCCCTACACCTCACTCTGACCCCCTACATCCATTCCTGACGCCTACACCTCACCTTGACCCCTACACCCATCCCTGACGCCTACAACTCACCCTGACCCCTACATCTCACACTGACCCCTACACCTCACCCTGACCGCCTACCCATTGCTCTGACCCCCTACACCTCACCCTGACCGCCTACCCCTCGCTGGGACCCCTTACAGCTCTCCCAGACCCCCCACACCTCATCCTGACCCCCACAACTCACCCTGACCCCTACACCTCATGCTGAACGCCTACCCCTCGCCTTGACCCCTACACCTCATACTGACTCCTACACCTCATCCTGACCCCTAAATCCATCCCTGACACCCTACACCTCACCCTGACTCCTACAACTCCCCCTGACCCCTACACCTTCCACTGACCCCTACACCTCACCCTGATCCTCTACACCTTCCACTGACCACTACACCTCACCCAAACCCCTACACCTCTCCCTGACCCTTACACCTCACCCTGACCCCTAAACCTCCCCCTGACCCTTACACCACTCCCTGACCCCCCACACCTCATCTTGACCTCCTACACCTCACCATGACCCCCTTCACATCATCCTGACCCCTACACCTCACCCTGGCCCCCTACACCTCACCCTGACCCCGACACCTCACCCTGACCCCTATATCTCACACTGACCCCTACACCTCACCCTGACCCCTACATCCATCGCTGACACCTACACCTCACCCTGACCCCTACACCTCACTCTGACCCCTACATCCATCCCTGACGCCTACACCTCACACTGACCCCTACACCTCACTCTGACCCCTACACCTCACCCTGACCCCTACACCTCACCCTGACCCCTACATCCATCCCTGACCCCCACACCTCACCCTGGCCCCCTACACCTCACCCTGACCCCTACATCCATCCCTGACCCCAACATCCATCCCTGACGCCTACACCTCATCCTGACCCCTACACCTCACCCTGACCCCTACATCCATCCCTGACGCTTACACCTCATCCTGACCCCTACACCTCACTCTGACCCCTACATCCATCCCTGATGCCTACACCTCATCCTGACCCCTACACCTCACTCTGACCCCTACATCCATCCCTGACGCCTACACCTCATCCTGACCCCTACACCTCACTCTGACCCCTACATCCATCCCTGACGCCTAAACCTCACCCTGAACTCTACATCCATCCCTGACCCCTACACCTCACGCTGACCCCTACATCAATCCCTGACCCCTACATCCATCCCTGACCCCTACATCCATCCCTGACGCCTACACCTCACCCTGACGCCTACACCTCACCCTGACCCCTACACCTCACTCTGACCCCTACATCCATCCCTGACCCCTACACCTCACTCTGACCCCTACATCCATCCCTGACCCCTACATCCATCCCTGACCCCTAAATCCATCCCTGACGCCTACACCTCACCCTGACCCCTACACCTCACTCTGACCCCTACATCCATCCCTGACCCCTACACCTCACTCTGACCCCTACATCCATCCCTGACCCCTACACCTCACTCTGACCCCTACATCCATCCCTGACGCCTACAACTCACCCTGACCCCTACAACTCACCCTGACCCCTACACCTCACCCTGACCCCTACATCCATCCTTGACGCCTATACCTTACCCTGACCCCTACATCCATCCTTGACGCCTATACCTCACCCTGACCCCTACATCCATCCCTGACCCCTACACCTCACCCTGACCCCTGCACCTCACCCTGATCCCTACACCTCGCTCTGACCCCCTACACCTCACCCTGACCGCCTACCCCTCGCTGTGACCCCTTACATCTCTCCCAGACCCCCAACACACCATCCTGACCCCCACACCTCACCCTGACCCCTACACCTCATGCTGACCGCCTACCCCTCGCCTTGACCCCTACACCTCATACTGACGCCTACACCTCATCCTGACCCTTACATCCATCCCTGACGCCCGACACCTCACCCTGACTCCTACAACTCCCCCTGACCCCTACACCTTCCACTGACCCCTACACCTCACCCTGACCCTCTACACCTTCCACTGACCCCTACACATCACCCTGACCCTCTAAAACTCACCCTGACCCCTACAGCTCACCCTGACTGCCTACCCCTCGCTGTGACCCCTTACAGCTCTCCCAGACCCCCCACACCTCATCCTGACCCCCACACCTCACCCTGACCCCTACACCTCATGCTGACCGCCTACCCCTCGCCTTGACCCCTACACCTCATACTGACGACTACACGTCATCCTGACCCTTACATCCATCTCTGACGCCCTACACCTCACCCTGGCCCCCTACACCTCACACTGACCCCTACACCTTACCCTGACTCCTACACCTCACCCTGACCCCGACATCCATCCCTGACCCCTACATCCATCCCTGACCCCTACATCCATCCCTGACGCCTGCACCTCACTCTGACCCCTACACCTCACCCTGACCCCTACATCCATTCCTGACCCCTACATCCATCCCTGACGCCTACACCTCACCCTGAACTCTACATCCATCCCTGACGCTCTACACCTTCCACTGACCCCTACACCTCACCCTGACCCCTAAACCTCTCCCTGACCCATACACCTCTCCCTGACCCCCCAAACCTCATCATGACCTCCTACACCTCACCCTGACCCCCCTACACATCATCCTGACCCCAACACCTCACCCTGGCCCCCTACATCCTTCCCTGACCCCGACACCTCACCCTGACCCCTATATCTCACACTGACCCCTACACCTCACCCTGACCCCTACATCCATCCCTGACACCTACACCTCACCTTGACCCCTACACCTCACTCTGACCCCCTACATCCATTCCTGACGCCTACACCTCACCTTGACCCCTACACCCATCCCTGACGCCTACAACTCACCCTGACCCCTACATCTCACACTGACCCCTACACCTCACCCTGACCGCCTACCCATTGCTCTGACCCCCTACACCTCACCCTGACCGCCTACCCCTCGCTGGGACCCCTTACAGCTCTCCCAGACCCCCCACACCTCATCCTGACCCCCACAACTCACCCTGACCCCTACACCTCATGCTGAACGCCTACCCCTCGCCTTGACCCCTACACCTCATACTGACTCCTACACCTCATCCTGACCCCTAAATCCATCCCTGACAACCTACACCTCACCCTGACTCCTACAACTCCCCCTGACCCCTACACCTTCCACTGACCCCTACACCTCACCCTGATCCTCTACACCTTCCACTGACCACTACACCTCACCCAAACCCCTACACCTCTCCCTGACCCTTACACCTCACCCTGACCCCTAAACCTCCCCCTGACCCTTACACCACTCCCTGACCCCCCACACCTCATCTTGACCTCCTACACCTCACCATGACCCCCTTCACATCATCCTGACCCCTACACCTCACCCTGGCCCCCTACACCTCACCCTGACCCCGACACCTCACCCTGACCCCTATATCTCACACTGACCCCTACACCTCACCCTGACCCCTACATCCATCGCTGACACCTACACCTCACCCTGACCCCTACACCTCACTCTGACCCCTACATCCATCCCTGACGCCTACACCTCACACTGACCCCTACACCTCACTCTGACCCCTACACCTCACCCTGACCCCTACACCTCATACTGACGCCTACACGTCATCCTGACCCTTACATCCATCTCTGACGCCCTACACCTCACCCTGGCCCCCTACACCTCACACTGACCCCTACACCTTACCCTGACTCCTACACCTCACCCTGACCTCGACATCCATCCCTGACCCCTACATCCATCCCTGACCCCTACATCCATCCCTGACGCCTGCACCTCACTCTGACCCCTACACCTCACCCTGACCCCTACATCCATTCCTGACCCCTACATCCATCCCTGACGCCTACACCTCACTCTGAACTCTACATCCATCCCTGACGCTCTACACCTTCCACTGACCCCTACACCTCACCCTGACCCCTAAACCTCTCCCTGACCCTTACACCTCTCCCTGACCCCCCAAACCTCATCTTGACCTCCTACACCTCACCCTGGCCCCCTACATCCTTCCCTGACCCCGACACCTCACCCTGACCCCTATATCTCACACTGACCCCTACACCTCACCCTGACCCCTACATCCATCCCTGACCCCTACACCTCACCCTGACCCCTACATCCATCCCTGACACCTACACCTCACCTTGACCCTTACACCTCACTCTGACCCCCTACATCCATTCCTGATGCCTACACCTCACCTTGACCCCTACACCCATCCCTGACGCCTACAACTCACCCTGACCCCTACATCTCACACTGACCCCTACACCTCACCCTGACCGCCTACCCATTGCTCTGACCCCCTACACCTCACCCTGACCGCCTACCCCTCGCTGGGACCCCTTACAGCTCTCCCAGACCCCCCACACCTCATCCTGACCCCCACAACTCACCCTGACCCCTACACCTCATGCTGACCGCCTACCCCTCGCCTTGACCCCTACACCTCATACTGACTCCTACACCTCATCCTGACCCCTAAATCCATCCCTGACACCCTACACCTCACCCTGACTCCTACAACTCCCCCTGACCCCTACACCTTCCACTGACCCCTACACCTCACCCTGATCCTCTACACCTTCCACTGACCACTACACCTCACCCAAACCCCTACACCTCTCCCTGACCCTTACACCTCACCCTGACCCCTAAACCTCCCCCTGACCCTTACACCACTCCCTGACCCCCCACACCTCATCTTGACCTCCTACACCTCACCATGACCCCCTTCACATCATCCTGACCCCTACACCTCACCCTGGCCCCCTACACCTCACCCTGACCCCGACACCTCACCCTGACCCCTATATCTCACACTGACCCCTACACCTCACCCTGACCCCTACATCCATCGCTGACACCTACACCTCACCCTGACCCCTACACCTCACTCTGACCCCTACATCCATCCCTGACGCCTACACCTCACACTGACCCCTACACCTCACTCTGACCCCTACACCTCACCCTGACGCCTACACCTCACCCTGAACTCTACATCCATCCCTGACGCCTACACCTCACCTTGACGCCTACACCTAACCCTGACCCCTACATCCATCCCTGACCCCCACACCTCACCCTGGCCCCCTACACCTCACCCTGACCCCTACATCCATCCCTGACCCCAACATCCATCCCTGACCCCTACATCCATCCCTGACCCCTACACCCATCCCTGACGCCTACAACTCACCCTGACCCCTACACCTCACCCTGACCCCTACATCCATCCCTGACCCCCACACCTCACCCTGGCCCCCTACACCTCACCCTGACCCCTACATCCATCCCTGACCCCAACATCCATCCCTGACGCCTACACCTCATCCTGACCCCTACACCTCACCCTGACCCCTACATCCATCCCTGACGCTTACACCTCATCCTGACCCCTACACCTCACTCTGACCCCTACATCCATCCCTGATGCCTACACCTCATCCTGACCCCTACACCTCACTCTGACCCCTACATCCATCCCTGACGCCTACACCTCATCCTGACCCCTACACCTCACTCTGACCCCTACATCCATCCCTGACGCCTAAACCTCACCCTGAACTCTACATCCATCCCTGACCCCTACACCTCACGCTGACCCCTACATCAATCCCTGACCCCTACATCCATCCCTGACCCCTACATCCATCCCTGACGCCTACACCTCACCCTGACGCCTACACCTCACCCTGACCCCTACACCTCACTCTGACCCCTACATCCATCCCTGACCCCTACACCTCACTCTGACCCCTACATCCATCCCTGACCCCTACATCCATCCCTGACCCCTAAATCCATCCCTGACGCCTACACCTCACCCTGACCCCTACACCTCACTCTGACCCCTACATCCATCCCTGACCCCTACACCTCACTCTGACCCCTACATCCATCCCTGACCCCTACACCTCACTCTGACCCCTACATCCATCCCTGACGCCTACAACTCACCCTGACCCCTACAACTCACCCTGACCCCTACACCTCACCC
Source organism: Hypanus sabinus (assembly GCF_030144855.1). NCBI lineage: Eukaryota > Metazoa > Chordata > Chondrichthyes > Myliobatiformes > Dasyatidae > Hypanus > Hypanus sabinus. Next base: position 178,580 of record NW_026781707.1, on the reverse strand, counting down.
TGACCCCTACATCCATCCTTGACGCCTATACCTTACCCTGACCCCTACATCCATCCTTGACGCCTATACCTCACCCTGACCCCTACATCCATCCCTGACCCCTACACCTCACCCTGACCCCTGCACCTCACCCTGATCCCTACACCTCGCTCTGACCCCCTACACCTCACCCTGACCGCCTACCCCTCGCTGTGACCCCTTACATCTCTCCCAGACCCCCAACACACCATCCTGACCCCCACACCTCACCCTGACCCCTACACCTCATGCTGACCGCCTACCCCTCGCCTTGACCCCTACACCTCATACTGACGCCTACACCTCATCCTGACCCTTACATCCATCCCTGACGCCCGACACCTCACCCTGACTCCTACAACTCCCCCTGACCCCTACACCTTCCACTGACCCCTACACCTCACCCTGACCCTCTACACCTTCCACTGACCCCTACACATCACCCTGACCCTCTAAAACTCACCCTGACCCCTACAGCTCACCCTGACTGCCTACCCCTCGCTGTGACCCCTTACAGCTCTCCCAGACCCCCCACACCTCATCCTGACCCCCACACCTCACCCTGACCCCTACACCTCATGCTGACCGCCTACCCCTCGCCTTGACCCCTACACCTCATACTGACGACTACACGTCATCCTGACCCTTACATCCATCTCTGACGCCCTACACCTCACCCTGGCCCCCTACACCTCACACTGACCCCTACACCTTACCCTGACTCCTACACCTCACCCTGACCCCGACATCCATCCCTGACCCCTACATCCATCCCTGACCCCTACATCCATCCCTGACGCCTGCACCTCACTCTGACCCCTACACCTCACCCTGACCCCTACATCCATTCCTGACCCCTACATCCATCCCTGACGCCTACACCTCACCCTGAACTCTACATCCATCCCTGACGCTCTACACCTTCCACTGACCCCTACACCTCACCCTGACCCCTAAACCTCTCCCTGACCCATACACCTCTCCCTGACCCCCCAAACCTCATCATGACCTCCTACACCTCACCCTGACCCCCCTACACATCATCCTGACCCCAACACCTCACCCTGGCCCCCTACATCCTTCCCTGACCCCGACACCTCACCCTGACCCCTATATCTCACACTGACCCCTACACCTCACCCTGACCCCTACATCCATCCCTGACACCTACACCTCACCTTGACCCCTACACCTCACTCTGACCCCCTACATCCATTCCTGACGCCTACACCTCACCTTGACCCCTACACCCATCCCTGACGCCTACAACTCACCCTGACCCCTACATCTCACACTGACCCCTACACCTCACCCTGACCGCCTACCCATTGCTCTGACCCCCTACACCTCACCCTGACCGCCTACCCCTCGCTGGGACCCCTTACAGCTCTCCCAGACCCCCCACACCTCATCCTGACCCCCACAACTCACCCTGACCCCTACACCTCATGCTGAACGCCTACCCCTCGCCTTGACCCCTACACCTCATACTGACTCCTACACCTCATCCTGACCCCTAAATCCATCCCTGACAACCTACACCTCACCCTGACTCCTACAACTCCCCCTGACCCCTACACCTTCCACTGACCCCTACACCTCACCCTGATCCTCTACACCTTCCACTGACCACTACACCTCACCCAAACCCCTACACCTCTCCCTGACCCTTACACCTCACCCTGACCCCTAAACCTCCCCCTGACCCTTACACCACTCCCTGACCCCCCACACCTCATCTTGACCTCCTACACCTCACCATGACCCCCTTCACATCATCCTGACCCCTACACCTCACCCTGGCCCCCTACACCTCACCCTGACCCCGACACCTCACCCTGACCCCTATATCTCACACTGACCCCTACACCTCACCCTGACCCCTACATCCATCGCTGACACCTACACCTCACCCTGACCCCTACACCTCACTCTGACCCCTACATCCATCCCTGACGCCTACACCTCACACTGACCCCTACACCTCACTCTGACCCCTACACCTCACCCTGACCCCTACACCTCATACTGACGCCTACACGTCATCCTGACCCTTACATCCATCTCTGACGCCCTACACCTCACCCTGGCCCCCTACACCTCACACTGACCCCTACACCTTACCCTGACTCCTACACCTCACCCTGACCTCGACATCCATCCCTGACCCCTACATCCATCCCTGACCCCTACATCCATCCCTGACGCCTGCACCTCACTCTGACCCCTACACCTCACCCTGACCCCTACATCCATTACTGACCCCTACATCCATCCCTGACGCCTACACCTCACTCTGAACTCTACATCCATCCCTGACGCTCTACACCTTCCACTGACCCCTACACCTCACCCTGACCCCTAAACCTCTCCCTGACCCTTACACCTCTCCCTGACCCCCCAAACCTCATCTTGACCTCCTACACCTCACCCTGGCCCCCTACATCCTTCCCTGACCCCGACACCTCACCCTGACCCCTATATCTCACACTGACCCCTACACCTCACCCTGACCCCTACATCCATCCCTGACCCCTACACCTCACCCTGACCCCTACATCCATCCCTGACCCCTACACCTCACCCTGACCCCTACATCCATCCTTGACGCCTATACCTTACCCTGACCCCTACATCCATCCTTGACGCCTATACCTCACCCTGACCCCTACATCCATCCCTGACCCCTACACCTCACCCTGACCCCTGCACCTCACCCTGATCCCTACACCTCGCTCTGACCCCCTACACCTCACCCTGACCGCCTACCCCTCGCTGTGACCCCTTACATCTCTCCCAGACCCCCAACACACCATCCTGACCCCCACACCTCACCCTGACCCCTACACCTCATGCTGACCGCCTACCCCTCGCCTTGACCCCTACACCTCATACTGACGCCTACACCTCATCCTGACCCTTACATCCATCCCTGACGCCCGACACCTCACCCTGACTCCTACAACTCCCCCTGACCCCTACACCTTCCACTGACCCCTACACCTCACCCTGACCCTCTACACCTTCCACTGACCCCTACACATCACCCTGACCCTCTAAAACTCACCCTGACCCCTACAGCTCACCCTGACTGCCTACCCCTCGCTGTGACCCCTTACAGCTCTCCCAGACCCCCCACACCTCATCCTGACCCCCACACCTCACCCTGACCCCTACACCTCATGCTGACCGCCTACCCCTCGCCTTGACCCCTACACCTCATACTGACGACTACACGTCATCCTGACCCTTACATCCATCTCTGACGCCCTACACCTCACCCTGGCCCCCTACACCTCACACTGACCCCTACACCTTACCCTGACTCCTACACCTCACCCTGACCCCGACATCCATCCCTGACCCCTACATCCATCCCTGACCCCTACATCCATCCCTGACGCCTGCACCTCACTCTGACCCCTACACCTCACCCTGACCCCTACATCCATTCCTGACCCCTACATCCATCCCTGACGCCTACACCTCACCCTGAACTCTACATCCATCCCTGACGCTCTACACCTTCCACTGACCCCTACACCTCACCCTGACCCCTAAACCTCTCCCTGACCCATACACCTCTCCCTGACCCCCCAAACCTCATCATGACCTCCTACACCTCACCCTGACCCCCCTACACATCATCCTGACCCCAACACCTCACCCTGGCCCCCTACATCCTTCCCTGACCCCGACACCTCACCCTGACCCCTATATCTCACACTGACCCCTACACCTCACCCTGACCCCTACATCCATCCCTGACACCTACACCTCACCTTGACCCCTACACCTCACTCTGACCCCCTACATCCATTCCTGACGCCTACACCTCACCTTGACCCCTACACCCATCCCTGACGCCTACAACTCACCCTGACCCCTACATCTCACACTGACCCCTACACCTCACCCTGACCGCCTACCCATTGCTCTGACCCCCTACACCTCACCCTGACCGCCTACCCCTCGCTGGGACCCCTTACAGCTCTCCCAGACCCCCCACACCTCATCCTGACCCCCACAACTCACCCTGACCCCTACACCTCATGCTGAACGCCTACCCCTCGCCTTGACCCCTACACCTCATACTGACTCCTACACCTCATCCTGACCCCTAAATCCATCCCTGACACCCTACACCTCACCCTGACTCCTACAACTCCCCCTGACCCCTACACCTTCCACTGACCCCTACACCTCACCCTGATCCTCTACACCTTCCACTGACCACTACACCTCACCCAAACCCCTACACCTCTCCCTGACCCTTACACCTCACCCTGACCCCTAAACCTCCCCCTGACCCTTACACCACTCCCTGACCCCCCACACCTCATCTTGACCTCCTACACCTCACCATGACCCCCTTCACATCATCCTGACCCCTACACCTCACCCTGGCCCCCTACACCTCACCCTGACCCCGACACCTCACCCTGACCCCTATATCTCACACTGACCCCTACACCTCACCCTGACCCCTACATCCATCGCTGACACCTACACCTCACCCTGACCCCTACACCTCACTCTGACCCCTACATCCATCCCTGACGCCTACACCTCACACTGACCCCTACACCTCACTCTGACCCCTACACCTCACCCTGACGCCTACACCTCACCCTGAACTCTACATCCATCCCTGACGCCTACACCTCACCTTGACGCCTACACCTAACCCTGACCCCTACATCCATCCCTGACCCCCACACCTCACCCTGGCCCCCTACACCTCACCCTGACCCCTACATCCATCCCTGACCCCAACATCCATCCCTGACCCCTACATCCATCCCTGACCCCTACACCCATCCCTGACGCCTACAACTCACCCTGACCCCTACACCTCACCCTGACCCCTACATCCATCCCTGACCCCCACACCTCACCCTGGCCCCCTACACCTCACCCTGACCCCTACATCCATCCCTGACCCCAACATCCATCCCTGACGCCTACACCTCATCCTGACCCCTACACCTCACCCTGACCCCTACATCCATCCCTGACGCTTACACCTCATCCTGACCCCTACACCTCACTCTGACCCCTACATCCATCCCTGATGCCTACACCTCATCCTGACCCCTACACCTCACTCTGACCCCTACATCCATCCCTGACGCCTACACCTCATCCTGACCCCTACACCTCACTCTGACCCCTACATCCATCCCTGACGCCTAAACCTCACCCTGAACTCTACATCCATCCCTGACCCCTACACCTCACGCTGACCCCTACATCCATCCCTGACCCCTACATCCATCCCTGACCCCTACATCCATCCCTGACGCCTACACCTCACCCTGACGCCTACACCTCACCCTGACCCCTACACCTCACTCTGACCCCTACATCCATCCCTGACCCCTACACCTCACTCTGACCCCTACATCCATCCCTGACCCCTACATCCATCCCTGACCCCTAAATCCATCCCTGACGCCTACACCTCACCCTGACCCCTACACCTCACTCTGACCCCTACATCCATCCCTGACCCCTACACCTCACTCTGACCCCTACATCCATCCCTGACCCCTACACCTCACTCTGACCCCTACATCCATCCCTGACGCCTACAACTCACCCTGACCCCTACAACTCACCCTGACCCCTACACCTCACCCTGACCCCTACATCCATCCTTGATGCCTATACCTTACCCTGACCCCTACATCCATCCTTGACGCCTATACCTCACCCTGACCCCTACATCCATCCCTGACCCCTACACCTCACCCTGACCCCTGCACCTCACCCTGATCCCTACACCTCGCTCTGACCCCCTACACCTCACCCTGACCGCCTACCCCTCGCTGTGACCCCTTACATCTCTCCCAGACCCCCAACACACCATCCTGACCCCCACACCTCACCCTGACCCCTACACCTCATGCTGACCGCCTACCCCTCGCCTTGACCCCTACACCTCATACTGACGCCTACACCTCATCCTGACCCTTACATCCATCCCTGACGCCCGACACCTCACCCTGACTCCTACAACTCCCCCTGACCCCTACACCTTCCACTGACCCCTACACCTCACCCTGACCCTCTACACCTTCCACTGACCCCTACACATCACCCTGACACTCTAAAACTCACCCTGACCCCTACAGCTCACCCTGACTGCCTACCCCTCGCTGTGACCCCTTACAGCTCTCCCAGACCCCCCACACCTCATCCTGACCCCCACACCTCACCCTGACCCCTACACCTCATGCTGACAGCCTACCCCTCGCCTTGACCCCTACACCTCATACTGATGCCTACACGTCATCCTGACCCTTACATCCATCTCTGACGCCCTACACCTCACCCTGGCCCCCTACACCTCACACTGACCCCTACACCTTACCCTGACTCCTACACCTCACCCTGACCCCGACATCCATCCCTGACCCCTAAACCTCCCCCTGACCCTTACACCACTCCCTGACCCCCCACACCTCATCTTGACCTCCTACACATCATCCTGACCCCTACACCTCACCCTGGCCCCCTACACCTCACCCTGACCCCGACACCTCACCCTGACCCCTATATCTCACACTGACCACTACAACTCACCCTGACCCCTACATCCATCGCTGACACCTACACCTCACCCTGACCCCTACACCTCACTCTGACCCCTACATCCATCCCTGACGCCTACACCTCACACTGACCCCTACACCTCACTCTGACCCCTACACCTCACTCTGACCCCTACACCTCACCCTGACCCCTACACCTCACTCTGACCCCTACATCCAACCCTGACGCCTACACCTCACACTGACCCCTACACCTCACTCTGACCCCTACACCTCACCCTGACACCTACACCTCACCCTGAACTCTACATCCATCCCTGACGCCTACACTTCACCTTGACGCCTACACCTCACCCTGACCCCTACATCCATCCCTGACCCCCACACCTCACCCTGGCCCCCTACACCTCACCCTGACCCCTACATCCATCCCTGACCCCAACATCCATCCCTGACCCCTACATCCATCCCTGACCCCTACACCCATCCCTGACGCCTACAACTCACCCTGAACCCTACACCTCCCCCTGACCCCTACATCCATCCCTGACCCCCACACCTCACCCTGGCACCCTACACCTCACCCTGACCCCTACATCCATCCCTGACCCCAACATCCATCCCTGACCCCTACATCCATCCCTGACGCCTACAACTCAACCTGACCCCTACACCTCACCCTGACCCCTACATCCATCCCTGACGCCTACACCTCATCCTGACCCCTACACCTCACTCTGACCCCTACATCCATCCCTGACGCCTACACCTCACCCTGACCCCTACACCTCACCCTGACCCCTACATCCATCCCTGACCCCTACACCTCACCCTGACCCCTACATCCATCCCTGACACCCACACCTCACCCTGACCCCTACACCTCACCCTGGCCCCCTACACCTCACCCTGACCCCTACACCTCATCCTGACTCCTACACCTCACCTGACCCCTACACCACACCCTGACGCCTACACCTCACCTTGACCCCTACATCCATCCCTGACCCCTACACATCACCCGACCCCTACATCTCACACTGACCCCTACACCTCACCTTGACCCCTACATCCATCCCTGACCCCTACACATCACCCGACCACTACACCTCACCCTGACCGCTACACCTCACCTTGACCCCTACATCCATCCCTGACCCCTACATATCACCCGACCCCTACATCTCACACTGACCCCTACACCTCACCGTGACCCCTACATCCATCCCTGACGCCTACACCTCACTCTGACCCCGACATCCATCCCTGACCCCTACACCTCACTCTGACCCCTACATCCATCCCTGACGCCTACACCTCACCTTGACCCCTACACCTCACTCTGACCCGTACATCCATCCCTGACGCCTACACCTCACACTGACCCCTACACCTCACACTGACCCCTACACCTCACCCTGGCCCCCTACACCTCACCCTGACCCCTACACATCACCTTGACCCCTACATCCATCCCTGACCCCTGCACCTCACCCTGACCTCTACACCTCTCCCTGACCCTTACACCTCACCCTGACCCCTACACCTCATCCTGACTCCTACACCTCACCCTGACCCCTACACCTCACCCTCACCCCTACACCTCACCCTGGCCCCCTACACCTCACCCAGACCCCTACACCTCACCTTGACCACTACATCCATCCCTGACCCCTACACATCACCCTGACCCCTACATCTCACACTGACCCCTATACCTCACCCTGACCCCTACATCCATCCCTGACGCCTACACCTCACTCTGACCCCTGCACCTCACCCTGATCCCTACACCTCACTCTGACCCCTACATCCATCCCTGACGCCTACACCTCACACTGACCCCTACACCTCACACTGACCCCTACATCCATCCCTGACCCCCTCACCTCACCCTGACCTCTACACCTCACCCTGGCCCCCTACAACTCACCCTGACCCCTACACATCACCTTGACCCATACATCCATCCCTGACCCCTGCACCTCACCCTGACCCCTACACCTCTCCCTGACCCTTACACCTCACCCTGACCCCTACACCTCATCCTGACACCTACAACTCACCCTGACCCCTACACCTCACACTCACCCCTACACCTCACCCTGGCCCCCTACACCTCACCCTGACCCCTACACCTCACCTTGACCCCTACATCCATCCCTGACCCCTACACATCACCCTGACCCCTACATCTCACACTGACCCCTACACCTCACCCTGACCCCTGCACCTCACCCTTATCCCTACACCTCTCCCTGACCCCTACATCTCACACTGACCCCAACACCTAACCCTGACCCCTACATCCATTCCTGACACCTACACCTCACCCTGACCCCTATACCTCACTCTGACCCCTACATCCATCCCTGACGCCTACACCTCACCCTGACCCCTACACCTCACTCTGACCCGTACATCCATCCCTGACGCCTACACCTCACACTGACCCCTACACCTCACGCTGACCCCTACATCCATCCCTGACCCCTACATCCATCCCTGACCCCTACATCCATCCATGACGCCTACACCTCACCTTCACCCCTACATCCATCACTAATGCCTACACCTCACCCTGACCACTACACCTCACCCTGACCCCTACATCCATCCCTGACCCGCACACCTCACCCTGATCCCTACACCTCACCCTGACCGCTACATCCATCCCTGACACCTACACCTCACCCTGACCCCTACATCTCACACTGACCCCTACACCTCACCCTGATCCCTACATCCATCCCTGACGCCTACACCTCACCTTGACCCCTACATCCATCCCTGACCCCTACACCTCACCCTGACCCCTGCACCTCACCCTGACCCCTACACCTCACTCTGACCCGTACATCCATCCCTGACGCCTACACCTCACACTGACCCCTACACCTCACTCTGACCCCTACACCTCACCCTGACCCCTACATCCATCCCTGACCCCTACATCCATCCCTGACCCCTACATCCATCCCTGACGCCTACACATCACCCTGACCCCTACACCTCACTCTGACCCCTGCACCTCACCCTGATCTCTACACCTCTCCCTGACCCCTACACCTCACCCTGACCCCTACATCCATCCCTGACCACTACACCTCACCCTGACCCCTACATCCATCCCTGACCACCACACCTCACCCTGACCCCTACACCTCACCCTGGCCCCCTACACCTCACCCTGACCCCTACACCTCTCCCTGACCCTTAAACCTCAACCTGTCCCCTACACCTTATCCTGACTCCTACACCTCACCCTGACCCCTACACCTCACCCTCACCCCTACACCTCACCCTGGCCACCTACACCACACCCTGACCCCTACACCTCACCTTGACCCCTACATCCATCCCTTACTCCTACACATCACCCTGACCCCTACATCTCACACTGACCCCTACACCTCACCCTGACCCCTACATCCATCACTGACACCTACACCTCACCCTGACCCCTACACCTCTCTCTGACCCCTACATCCATCCCTGACGCCTACACCTCACTCTGACCCGTACATCCATCCCTGACCCCCACACCTCACCCTGACCCCTACACCTCACCCTGGCCCCCTACACCTCACCCTGACCCCTACACATCACCTTGACCCATACATCCATCCCTGACCCCTACATCCATCCCTGACCCCCACACCTCACCCTGACCCCTACACCTCACCCTGGCCCCCTACACCTCACCCTGACCCCTACACATCATCTTGACCCCTACATCCATCCCTGACCCCTACACATCACCCTGACCCCTACATATCACACTGACCCCTACACCTCACCCTGACCCCTACATCCATCCCTGACGCCTACACCTCACCCTGAACCCTACACCTCACCCTGACCCCTACATCCATCCCTGACGCCTACACCTCATCCTGACCCCTACACCTCACTCTGACCCGTACATCCATCCCTGACCCCTACACATCACCCGACCCCTACATCTCACACTGACCCCTACACCTCACCGTGACCCCTACATCCATCCCTGACGCCTACACCTCACTCTGACCCCGACATCCATCCCTGACCCCTACACCTCACTCTGACCCCTACATCCATCCCTGACGCCTACACCTCACCTTGACCCCTACACCTCACTCTGACCCGTACATCCATCCCTGACGCCTACACCTCACACTGACCCCTACACCTCACACTGACCCCTACATCCATCCCTGACGCCTACACCTCATCCTGACCTCTACACCTCACTCTGACCCCTACATCCATCCCTGACGCCTACACCTCACCCTGACCCCTACACCTCACCCTGACCCCTACATCCATCCCTGACCCCTACACCTCACCCTGACCCCTACATCCATCCCTGACACCCACACCTCACCCTGACCCCTACACCTCACCCTGGCCCCCTACACCTCACCCTGACCCCTACACCTCATCCTGACTCCTACACCTCACCTGACCCCTACACCACACCCTGACGCCTACACCTCACCTTGACCCCTACATCCATCCCTGACCCCTACACATCACCCGACCCCTACATCTCACACTGACCCCTACACCTCACCTTGACCCCTACATCCATCCCTGACCCCTACACATCACCCGACCACTACACCTCACCCTGACCGCTACACCTCACCTTGACCCCTACATCCATTCCTGACCCCTACACATCACCCGACCCCTACATCTCACACTGACCCCTACACCTCACCGTGACCCCTACATCCATCCCTGACGCCTACACCTCACTCTGACCCCGACATCCATCCCTGACCCCTACACCTCACTCTGACCCCTACATCCATCCCTGACGCCTACACCTCACCTTGACCCCTACACCTCACTCTGACCCGTACATCCATCCCTGACGCCTACACCTCACACTGACCCCTACACCTCACACTGACCCCTACACCTCACCCTGGCCCCCTACACCTCACCCTGACCCCTACACATCACCTTGACCCCTACATCCATCCCTGACCCCTGCACCTCACCCTGACCTCTACACCTCTCCCTGACCCTTACACCTCACCCTGACCCCTACACCTCATCCTGACTCCTACACCTCACCCTGACCCCTACACCTCACCCTGGCCCCCTACACCTCACCCAGACCCCTACACCTCACCTTGACCACTACATCCATCCCTGACCCCTACACATCACCCTGACCCCTGCACCTCACTCTGACCCCTACACCTCACCCTGACCCCTACATCCATCCCTGACCCCTACATCCATCCCTGACCCCTACATCCATCCCTGACGCCTACACCTCACCCTGACCCCTACACCTCACTCTGACCCCTGCACCTCACCCTGATCTCTACACCTCTCCCTGACCCCTACACCTCACCCTGACCCCTACATCCATCCCTGACCACTACACCTCACCCTGACCCCTACATCCATCCCTGACCACCACACCTCACCCTGACCCCTACACCTCACCCTGGCCCCCTACACCTCACCCTGACCCCTACACCTCTCCCTGACCCTTAAACCTCAACCTGTCCCCTACACCTTATCCTGACTCCTACACCTCACCCTGACCCCTACACCTCACCCTCACCCCTACACCTCACCCTGGCCACCTACACCACACCCTGACCCCTACACCTCACCTTGACCCCTACATCCATCCCTGACTCCTACACATCACCCTGACCCCTACATCTCACACTGACCCCTACACCTCACCCTGACCCCTACATCCATCACTGACACCTACACCTCACCCTGACCCCTACACCTCTCTCTGACCCCTACATCCATCCCTGACGCCTACACCTCACTCTGACCCGTACATCCATCCCTGACCCCCACACCTCACCCTGACCCCTACACCTCACCCTGGCCCCCTACACCTCACCCTGACCCCTACACATCACCTTGACCCATACATCCATCCCTGACCCCTACATCCATCCCTGACCCCCACACCTCACCCTGACCCCTACACCTCACCCTGGCCCCCTACACCTCACCCTGACCCCTACACATCATCTTGACCCCTACATCCATCCCTGACCCCTACACATCACCCTGACCCCTACATATCACACTGACCCCTACACCTCACCCTGACCCCTACATCCATCCCTGACGCCTACACCTCACCCTGAACCCTACACCTCACCCTGACCCCTACATCCATCCCTGACGCCTACACCTCATCCCGACCCCTACACCTCACTCTGACCCGTACATCCATCCCTGACCCCTACACATCACCCGACCCCTACATCTCACACTGACCCCTACACCTCACCGTGACCCCTACATCCATCCCTGACGCCTACACCTCACTCTGACCCCGACATCCATCCCTGACCCCTACACCTCACTCTGACCCCTACATCCATCCCTGACGCCTACACCTCACCTTGACCCCTACACCTCACTCTGACCCGTACATCCATCCCTGACGCCTACACCTCACACTGACCCCTACACCTCACACTGACCCCTACATCCATCCCTGACGCCTACACCTCATCCTGACCCCTACACCTCACTCTGACCCCTACATCCATCCCTGACGCCTACACCTCACCCTGACCCCTACACCTCACCCTGACCCCTACATCCATCCCTGACCCCTACACCTCACCCTGACCCCTACATCCATCCCTGACACCCACACCTCACCCTGACCCCTACACCTCACCCTGGCCCCCTACACCTCACCCTGACCCCTACACCTCATCCTGACTCCTACACCTCACCTGACCCCTACACCACACCCTGACGCCTACACCTCACCTTGACCCCTACATCCATCCCTGACCCCTACACATCACCCGACCCCTACATCTCACACTGACCCCTACACCTCACCTTGACCCCTACATCCATCCCTGACCCCTACACATCACCCGACCACTACACCTCACCCTGACCCCTACACCTCACCTTGACCCCTACATCCATCCCTGACCCCTACACATCACCCGACCCCTACATCTCACACTGACCCCTACACCTCACCGTGACCCCTACATCCATCCCTGACGCCTACACCTCACTCTGACCCCGACATCCATCCCTGACCCCTACACCTCACTCTGACCTCTACATCCATCCCTGACGCCTACACCTCACCTTGACCCCTACACCTCACTCTGACCCGTACATCCATCCCTGACGCCTACACCTCACACTGACCCCTACACCTCACACTGACCCCTACACCTCACCCTGGCCCCCTACACCTCACCCTGACCCCTACACATCACCTTGACCCCTACATCCATCCCTGACCCCTGCACCTCACCCTGACCTCTACACCTCTCCCTGACCCTTACACCTCACCCTGACCCCTACACCTCATCCTGACTCCTACACCTCACCCTGACCCCTACACCTCACCCTCACCCCTACACCTCACCCTGGCCCCCTACACCTCACCCAGACCCCTACACCTCACCTTGACTACTACATCCATCCCTGACCCCTACACATCACCCTGACCCCTACATCTCACACTGACCCCTACACCTCACCCTGACCCCTACATCCATCCCTGACGCCTACACCTCACTCTGACCCCTGCACCTCACCCTGATCCCTACACCTCACTCTGACCCCTACATCCATCCCTGACGCCTACACCTCACACTGACCCCTACACCTCACACTGACCCCTACATCCATCCCTGACCCCCACACCTCACCCTGACCCCTACACCTCACCCTGGCCCCCTACAACTCACCCTGACCCCTACACATCACCTTGACCCATACATCCATCCCTGACCCCTGCACCTCACCCTGACCCCTACACCTCTCCCTGACCCTTACACCTCACCCTGACCCCTACACCTCATCCTGACACCTACAACTCACCCTGACCCCTACACCTCACACTCACCCCTACACCTCACCCTGGCCCCCTACACCTCACCCTGACCCCTACACCTCACCTTGACCCCTACATCCATCCCTGACCCCTACACATCACCCTGACCCCTACATCTCACACTGACCCCTACACCTCACCCTGACCCCTGCACCTCACCCTTATCCCTACACCTCTCCCTGACCCCTACATCTCACACTGACCCCAACACCTAACCCTGACCCCTACATCCATTCCTGACACCTACACCTCACCCTGACCCCTATACCTCACTCTGACCCCTACATCCATCCCTGACGCCTACACCTCACCCGGACCCCTACACCTCACTCTGACCCGTACATCCATCCCTGACGCCTACACCTCACCTTCACCCCTACATCCATCACTAATGCCTACACCTCACCCTGACCACTACACCTCACCCTGACCCCTACATCCATCCCTGACCCGCACACCTCACCCTGATCCCTACACCTCACCCTGACCGCTACATCCATCCCTGACACCTACACCTCACCCTGACCCCTACATCTCACACTGACCCCTACACCTCACCCTGATCCCTACATCCATCCCTGACGCCTACACCTCACCTTGACCCCTACATCCATCCCTGACCCCTACACCTCACCCTGACCCCTGCACCTCACCCTGACCCCTACACCTCACTCTGACCCGTACATCCATCCCTGACGCCTACACCTCACACTGACCCCTACACCACACTCTGACCCCTACACCTCACCCTGACCCCTACATCCATCCCTGACCCCTACATCCATCCCTGACCCCTACATCCATCCCTGACGCCTACACCTCACCCTGACCCCTACACCTCACTCTGACCCCTGCACCTCACCCTGATCTCTACACCTCTCCCTGACCCCTACACCTCACCCTGACCCCTACATCCATCCCTGACCACTACACCTCACCCTGACCCCTACATCCATCCCTGACCACCACACCTCACCCTGACCCCTACACCTCAACCTGGCCCCCTACACCTCACCCTGACCTCTACACCTCTCCCTGACCCTTAAACCTCAACCTGTCCCCTACACCTTATCCTGACTCCTACACCTCACCCTGACCCCTACACCTCACCCTCACCCCTACACCTCACCCTGGCCACCTACACCACACCCTGACCCCTACACCTCACCTTGACCCCTACATCCATCCCTGACTCCTACACATCACCCTGACCCCTACATCTCACACTGACCCCTACACCTCACCCTGACCCCTACATCCATCACTGACACCTACACCTCACCCTGACCCCTACACCTCTCTCTGACCCCTACATCCATCCCTGACGCCTACACCTCACTCTGACCCGTACATCCATCCCTGACCCCCACACCTCACCCTGACCCCTACACCTCACCCTGGCCCCCTACACCTCACCCTGACCCCTACACATCACCTTGACCCATACATCCATCCCTGACCCCTACATCCATCCCTGACCCCCACACCTCACCCTGACCCCTACACCTCACCCTGGCCCCCTACACCTCACCCTGACCCCTACACATCATCTTGACCCCTACATCCATCCCTGACCCCTACACATCACCCTGACCCCTACATATCACACTGACCCCTACACCTCACCCTGACCCCTACATCCATCCCTGACGCCTACACCTCACCCTGAACCCTACACCTCACCCTGACCCCTACATCCATCCCTGACGCCTACACCTCATCCTGACCCCTACACCTCACTCTGACCCGTACATCCATCCCTGACCCCTACACATCACCCGACCCCTACATCTCACACTGACCCCTACACCTCACCGTGACCCCTACATCCATCCCTGACGCCTACACCTCACTCTGACCCCGACATCCATCCCTGACCCCTACACCTCACTCTGACCCCTACATCCATCCCTGACGCCTACACCTCACCTTGACCCCTACACCTCACTCTGACCCGTACATCCATCCCTGACGCCTACACCTCACACTGACCCCTACACCTCACACTGACCCCTAAACCTCACCCTGACCCCTACATCCATCCCTGACCCCCATACCTCATCCTGACCCCTACACCTCACCCTGGCCCCCTACACCTCACCCTGACCCCTACACATCACCTTGACCCCTACATCCATCCCTGACCCCTGCACCGCACCCTGACCCCTACACCTCTCCCTGACCCCTACACATCACCTTGACCCCTACATCCATCCCTGACACCTGCACCTCACCCTGACCTCTACACCTCACCCTGACCGCCTACCCATTGCTCTGACCCCCTACACCTCACCCTGACCGCCTACCCCTCGCTGTGACCCCTTACAGCTCTCCCAGACCCCCCACACCTCATCCTGACCCCCACACCTCACCCTGACCCCTACACCTCATGCTGACCGCCTACCCCTCGCCTTGACCCCTACACCTCATACTGACTCCTACACCTCATCCTGACCGCTAAATCCATCCCTGACACCCTACACCTCACCCTGACTCCTACAACTCCCGCTGACCCCAGCACCTTCCACTGACCCCTACACCTCACCCTGATCCTCTACACCTTCCACTGACCACTACACCTCACCCGAACCCCTACACCTCTCCCTGACCCTTACACCTCACCCTGACCCCTAAACCTCCCCCTGACCCTTACACCACTCCCTGACCCCCCACACCTCATCTTGACCTCCTACACATCATCCTGACCCCTACACCTCACCCTGGCCCCCTACACCTCACCCTGACCCCGACACCTCACCCTGACCCCTATATCTCACACTGACCACTACAACTCACCCTGACCCCTACATCCATCGCTGACACCTACACCTCACCCTGACCCCTACACCTCACTCTGACCCCTACATCCATCCCTGACGCCTACACCTCACACTGACCCCTACATCCATCCCTGACGCCTACACCTCACACTGACCCCTACACCTCACTCTGACCCCTACACCTCACCCTGACACCTACATCCATCCCTGACGCCTACACCTCACCTTGACGCCTAAACCTCACCCTGACCCCTACATCCATCCCTGACCCCCACACCTCACCCTGGCCCCCTACACCTCACCCTGACCCCTACATCCATCCCTGACCCCAACATCCATCCCTGACCCCTACATCCATCCCTGACCCCTACACCCATCCCTGACGCCTACAACTCACCCTGACCCCTACACCTCACCCTGACCCATACATCCATCCCTGACGCCTACACCTCACCCTGACCCCTACACCTCACTCTGACCCGTACATCCATCCCTGACGCCTACACCTCACACTGACCCCTACACCTCACACTGACCCCTAAACCTCACCCTGACCCCTACATCCATCCCTGACCCCCACACCTCATCCTGACCCCTACACCTCACCCTGGCCCCCTACACCTCACCCTGACCCCTACACATCACCTTGACCCCTACATCCATCCCTGACCCCTGCACCTCACCCTGACCTCTACACCTCACCCTGACCGCCTACCCATTGCTCTGACCCCCTACACCTCACCCTGACCGCCTACCCCTCGCTGTGACCCCTTACAGCTCTCCCAGACCCCCCACACCTCATCCTGACCCCCACACCTCACCCTGACCCCTACACCTCATGCTGACCGCCTACCCCTCGCCTTGACCCCTACACCTCATACTGACTCCTACACCTCATCCTGACCGCTAAATCCATCCCTGACACCCTACACCTCACCCTGACCCCTAAACCTCCCCCTGACCCTTACACCACTCCCTGACCCCCCACACCTCATCTTGACCTCCTACACATCATCCTGACCCCTACACCTCACCCTGGCCCCCTACACCTCACCCTGACACCTACACCTCACCCTGACCCCTATATCTCACACTGACCACTACAACTCACCCTGACCCCTACATCCATCGCTGACACCTACACCTCACCCTGACCCCTACACCTCACCCTGACCCCTACACCTCACTCTGACCCCTACATCCATCCCTGACGCCTACACCTCACACTGACCCCTACACCTCACTCTGACCCCTACACCTCACCCTGAACTCTACATCCATCCCTGACGCCTACACCTCACCTGGACGCCTACACCTCACCCTGACCCCTACATCCATCCCTGACCCCCACACCTCACCCTGGCCCCCTACACCTCACACTGACCCCTACATCCATCCCTGACCCCAACATCCATCCCTGACCCCTACATCCATCCCTGACCCCTACACCCATCCCTGACGCCTACAACTCACCCTGACCCCTACACCTCACCCTGACCCCTACATCCATCCCTGACCCCCACACCTCACCCTGGCCCCCTACACCTCACCCTGACCCCTACATCCATCCCTGACCCCAACATCCATCCCTGACCCCTACCTCCATCCCTGACGCCTACACCTCAACCTGACCCCTACACCTCACCCTGACCCCTACATCCATCCCTGACGCCTACACCTCATCCTGACCCCTACACCTCACTCTGACCCCTACATCCATCCCTGACGCCTACACCTCACCCTGACCCCTACACCTCACCCTGACCCCTACATCCATTCCTGACCCCTACACCTCACCCTGACCCCTACATCCATCCCTGACCCCCACACCTCACCCTGACCCCTACACCTCACCCTGGCCCCCTACACCTCACCCTGACCCCTACACCTCACCCTGACCGCCTACCCATTGCTCTGACCCCCTACACCTCACCCTGACCGCCTACCCCTCGCTGTGACCCCTTACAGCTCTCCCAGACCCCCCACACCTCATCCTGACCCCCACACCTCACCCTGACCCCTACACCTCATGCTGACCGCCTACCCCTCGCCTTGACCCCTACACCTCATACTGACTCCTACACCTCATCCTGACCGCTAAATCCATCCCTGACACCCTACACCTCACCCTGACCCCTAAACCTCCCCCTGACCCTTACACCACTCCCTGACCCCCCACACCTCATCTTGACCTCCTACACATCATCCTGACCCCTACACCTCACCCTGGCCCCCTACACCTCACCCTGACACCTACACCTCACCCTGACCCCTATATCTCACACTGACCACTACAACTCACCCTGACCCCTACATCCATCGCTGACACCTACACCTCACCCTGACCCCTACACCTCACCCTGACCCCTACACCTCACTCTGACCCCTACATCCATCCCTGACGCCTACACCTCACACTGACCCCTACACCTCACTCTGACCCCTACACCTCACCCTGAACTCTACATCCATCCCTGACGCCTACACCTCACCTGGACGCCTACACCTCACCCTGACCCCTACATCCATCCCTGACCCCCACACCTCACCCTGGCCCCCTACACCTCACACTGACCCCTACATCCATCCCTGACCCCAACATCCATCCCTGACCCCTACATCCATCCCTGACCCCTACACCCATCCCTGACGCCTACAACTCACCCTGACCCCTACACCTCACCCTGACCCCTACATCCATCCCTGACCCCCACACCTCACCCTGGCCCCCTACACCTCACCCTGACCCCTACATCCATCCCTGACCCCAACATCCATCCCTGACCCCTACCTCCATCCCTGACGCCTACACCTCAACCTGACCCCTACACCTCACCCTGACCCCTACATCCATCCCTGACGCCTACACCTCATCCTGACCCCTACACCTCACTCTGACCCCTACATCCATCCCTGACGCCTACACCTCACCCTGACCCCTACACCTCACCCTGACCCCTACATCCATTCCTGACCCCTACACCTCACCCTGACCCCTACATCCATCCCTGACCCCCACACCTCACCCTGACCCCTACACCTCACCCTGGCCCCCTACACCTCACCCTGACCCCTACACCTCATCCTGACTCCTACACCTCACCTGACCCCTACACCACACCCTGACGCCTACACCTCACCTTGACCCCTACATCCATCCCTGACCCCTACACATCACCCGACCCCTACATCTCACACTGACCCCTACACCTCACCTTGACCCCTACATCCATCCCTGACCCCTACACATCACCCGACCACTACACCTCACCCTGACCCCTACACCTCACCTTGACCCCTACATCCATCCCTGACCCCTACACATCACCCGACCCCTACATCTCACACTGACCCCTACACCTCACCGTGACCCCTACATCCATCCCTGATGCCTACACCTCACTCTGACCCCGACATCCATCCCTGACCCCTACACCTCACTCTGACCCCTACATCCATCCCTGACGCCTACACCTCACACTGACCCCTACACCTCACACTGACGCCTAAACCTCACCCTGACCCCTACATCCATCCCTGACCCCCACACCTCAACCTGACCCCTACACCTCACCCTGGCCCCCTACACCTCACCCTGACCCCTACACATCACCTTGACCCCTACATCCATCCCTGACCCCTGCACCTCACCCTGACCTCTACACCTCTCCCTGACCCTTACACCTCACCCTGACCCCTACACCTCATCCTGACTCCTACACCTCACCCTGACCCCTACACCTCACCCTCACCCCTACACCTCACCCTGGCCCCCTACACCTCACCCAGACCCCTACACCTCACCTTGACCACTACATCCATCCCTGACCCCTACACATCACCCTGACCCCTACATCTCACACTGACCCCTACACCTCACCCTGACCCCTACATCCATCCCTGACGCCTACACCTCACTCTGACCCCTGCACCTCACCCTGATCCCTACACCTCACTCTGACCCCTACATCCATCCCTGACGCCTACACCTCACACTGACCCCTACACCTCACACTGACCCCTACATCCATCCCTGACCCCCACACCTCACCCTGACCCCTACACCTCACCCTGGCCCCCTACAACTCACCCTGACCCCTACACATCACCTTGAACCATACATCCATCCCTGACCCCTGCACCTCACCCTGACCCCTACACCTCTCCCTGACCCTTACACCTCACCCTGACCCCTACACCTCACTCTGACCCGTACATCCATCCCTGACGCCTACACCTCACACTGACCCCTACACCTCACACTGACCCCTAAACCTCACCCTGACCCCTACATCCATCCCTGACCCCTGCACCTCACCCTGACCTCTACACCTCACCCTGACCGCCTACCCATTGCTCTGACCCCCTACACCTCACCCTGACCGCCTACCCCTCGCTGTGACCCCTTACAGCTCTCCCAGACTCCCCACACCTCATCCTGACCCCCACACCTCACCCTGACCCCTACACCTCATGCTGACCGCCTACACCTCACCCTGGCCCCCTACACCTCACCCTGACCCCTACACATCACCTTGACCCCTACATCCATCCCTGACCCCTGCACCTCACCCTGACCTCTACACCTCACCCTGACCGCCTACCCATTGCTCTGACCCCCTACACCTCACCCTGACCGCCTACCCCTCGCTGTGACCCCTTACAGCTCTCCCAGACCCCCCACACCTCATCCTGACCACCACACCTCACCCTGACCCCTACACCTCATGCTGACCGCCTACCCCTCGCCTTGACCCCTACACCTCATACTGACCCCTACACCTCACCCAAACCCCTACACCTCTCCCTGACCCTTACACCTCACCCTGACCCCTAAACCTCCCCCTGACCCTTACACCACTCCCTGACCCCCCACACCTCATCTTGACCTCCTACACATCATCCTGACCCCTACACCTCACCCTGGCCCCCTACACCTCACCCTGACACCTACACCTCACCCTGACCCCTATATCTCACACTGACCACTACAACTCACCCTGACCCCTACATCCATCGCTGACACCTACACCTCACCCTGACCCCTACACCTCACCCTGACCCCTACACCTCACTCTGACCCCTACATCCATCCCTGACGCCTACACCTCACACTGACCCCTACACCTCACCCAGACCCCTACACCTCACCTTGACCACTACATCCATCCCTGACCCCTACACATCACCCTGACCCCTACATCTCACACTGACCCCTACACCTCACCCTGACCCCTACATCCATCCCTGACCCCCACACCTCACCCTGGCCCCCTACACCTCACCCTGACCCCTACATCCATCCCTGACCCCAACATCCATCCCTGACCCCTACCTCCATCCCTGACGCCTACACCTCAACCTGACCCCTACACCTCACCCTGACCCCTACATCCATCCCTGACGCCTACACCTCATCCTGACCCCTACACCTCACTCTGACCCCTACATCCATCCCTGACGCCTACACCTCACCCTGACCCCTACACCTCACCCTGACCCCTACATCCATTCCTGACCCCTACACCTCACCCTGACCCCTACATCCATCCCTGACCCCCACACCTCACCCTGACCCCTACACCTCACCCTGGCCCCCTACACCTCACCCTGACCCCTACACCTCATCCTGACTCCTACACCTCACCTGACCCCTACACCACACCCTGACGCCTACACCTCACCTTGACCCCTACATCCATCCCTGACCCCTACACATCACCCGACCCCTACATCTCACACTGACCCCTACACCTCACCTTGACCCCTACATCCATCCCTGACCCCTACACATCACCCGACCACTACACCTCACCCTGACCCCTACACCTCACCTTGACCCCTACATCCATCCCTGACCCCTACACATCACCCGACCCCTACATCTCACACTGACCCCTACACCTCACCGTGACCCCTACATCCATCCCTGATGCCTACACCTCACTCTGACCCCGACATCCATCCCTGACCCCTACACCTCACTCTGACCCCTACATCCATCCCTGACGCCTACACCTCACACTGACCCCTACACCTCACACTGACGCCTAAACCTCACCCTGACCCCTACATCCATCCCTGACCCCCACACCTCAACCTGACCCCTACACCTCACCCTGGCCCCCTACACCTCACCCTGACCCCTACACATCACCTTGACCCCTACATCCATCCCTGACCCCTGCACCTCACCCTGACCTCTACACCTCTCCCTGACCCTTACACCTCACCCTGACCCCTACACCTCATCCTGACTCCTACACCTCACCCTGACCCCTACACCTCACCCTCACCCCTACACCTCACCCTGGCCCCCTACACCTCACCCAGATCACTACACCTCACCTTGACCACTACATCCATCCCTGACCCCTACACATCACCCTGACCCCTACATCTCACACTGACCCCTACACCTCACCCTGACCCCTACATCCATCCCTGACGCCTACACCTCACTCTGACCCCTGCACCTCACCCTGATCCCTACACCTCACTCTGACCCCTACATCCATCCCTGACGCCTACACCTCACACTGACCCCTACACCTCACACTGACCCCTACATCCATCCCTGACCCCCACACCTCACCCTGACCCCTACACCTCACCCTGGCCCCCTACAACTCACCCTGACCCCTACACATCACCTTGAACCATACATCCATCCCTGACCCCTGCACCTCACCCTGACCCCTACACCTCTCCCTGACCCTTACACCTCACCCTGACCCCTACACCTCATCCTGACTCCTACAACTCACCCTGACCCCTACACCTCACACTCACCCCTACACCTCACCCTGGCCCCCTACACCTCACCCTGACCCCTACACCTCACCTTGACCCCCACATCCATCCCTGACCCCTACACATCACCCTGACCCCTACATCTCACACTGACCCCTACACCTCACCCTGACCCCTGCACCTCACCCTTATCCCTACACCTCTCCCTGACCCCTACATCTCACACTGACCCCTACACCTAACCCTGACCCCTACATCCATCCCTGACACCTACACCTCACCCTGACCCCTATACCTCACTCTGACCCCTACATCCATCCCTGACGCCTACACCTCACCTTGACCCCTACACCTCACTCTGACCCGTACATCCATCCCTGACGCCTACACCTCACACTGACCCCTACACCTCACACTGACCCCTACATCCATCCCTGACCCCTACATCCATCCCTGACCCCTACATCCATCCCTGACGCCTACACCTCACCTTCACCCCTACATCCATCACTAATGCCTACACCTCACCCTGACCACTACACCTCACCCTGACCCCTACATCCATCCCTGACCCGCACACCTCACCCTGATCCCTACACCTCACCCTGACCGCTACATCCATCCCTGACACCTACACCTCACCCTGACCCCTACATCTCACACTGACCCCTACACCTCACCCTGATCCCTACATCCATCCCTGACGCCTACACCTCACCTTGACCCCTACATCGATCCCTGACCCCTACACCTCACCCTGACCCCTGCACCTCACCCTGACCCCTACACCTCACTCTGACCCGTACATCCATCCCTGACGCCTACACCTCACACTGACCCCTACACCTCACTCTGACCCCTACACCTCACCCTGACCCCTACACCTCACTCTGACCCCTGCACCTCACCCTGATCTCTACACCTCTCCCTGACGCCTACACCTCACCCTGACCCCTACACCTCACCCTGACCCCTACACCTCTCCCTGACCCTTAAACCTCAACCTGACCCCTACACCTTATCCTGACTCCTACACCTCACCCTGACCCCTAAACCTCACCCTCACCCCTACACCTCACCCTGGCCCCCTACACCACACCCTGACCCCTACACCTCACCTTGACCCCTACATCCATTCCTGACTCCTACACATCACCCTGACCCCTACATCTCACACTGACCCCTACACCTCACCCTGACCCCTACATCCATCACTGACACCTACACCTCACCCTGACCCCTACACCTCTCTCTGACCCCTACATCCATCCCTGACGCCTACACCTCACTCTGACCCGTACATCCATCCCTGACCCCCACACCTCACCCTGACCCCTACACCTCACCCTGGCCCCCTACACCTCACCCTGACCCCTACACCTCTCTCTGACCCCTACATCCATCACTGACGCCTACACCTCACTCTGACCCGTACATCCATCCCTGACCCCTACACCTCACCCTGACCCCTACATCCATCCCTGACCCCCACACCTCACCCTGACCCCTACACCTCACCCTGGCCCCCTACACCTCACCCTGACCCCTACACCTCATCCTGACTCCTACACCTCACCTGACCCCTACACCACACCCTGACGCCTACACCTCACCTTGACCCCTACATCCATCCCTGACCCCTACACATCACCCGACCCCTACATCTCACACTGACCCCTACACCTCACCTTGACCCCTACATCCATCCCTGACCCCTACACATCACCCGACCACTACACCTCACCCTGACCCCTACACCTCACCTTGACCCCTACATCCATCCCTGACCCATACACATCACCCGACCCCTACATCTCACACTGACCCCTACACCTCACCGTGACCCCTACATCCATCCCTGACGCCTACACCTCACTCTGACCCCGACATCCATCCCTGACGCCTACATCTCACCTTGACCCCTACACCTCACTCTGACCCGTACATCCATCCCTGACGCCTACACATCACACTGACCCCTACACCTCACACTGACCCCTAAACCTCACCCTGACCCCTACATCCATCCCTGACCCCCACACCTCATCCTGACCCCTACACCTCACCCTGGCACCCTGCACCTCACCCTAACCCCTACACATCACCTTGACCCCTACATCCATCCCTGACCCCTGCACCTCACCCTGACCTCTACACCTCACCCTGACCCCTACACCTCATCCTGACTCCTACACCTCACCCTGACCCCTACACCTCACCTTCACCCCTACACCTCACCCTGGCCCCCTACACCTCACCCAGACCCCTACTCCTCACCTTGACCACTACATCCATCCCTGACCCCTACACATCACCCTGACCCCTACATCTCACACTGACCCCTACACCTCACCCTGACCCCTACATCCATCCCTGACGCCTACACCTCACTCTGACCCCTGCACCTCACCCTGATCCCTACACCTCACTCTGACCCCTACATCCATCCCTGACGCCTACACCTCACACTGACCCCTACACCTCACACTGACCCCTACATCCATCCCTGACCCCCACACCTCACCCTGACCCCTACACCTCACCCTGGCCCCCTACAACTCACCCTGACCCCTACACATCACCTTGAACCATACATCCATCCCTGACCCCTGCACCGCACCCTGACCCCTACACCTCTCCCTGACCCTTACACCTCACCCTGACCCCTACACCTCATCCTGACTCCTACAACTCACCCTGACCCCTACACCTCACACTCACCCCTACACCTCACCCTGGCCCCCTACACCTCACCCTGACCCCTACACCTCACCTTGACCCCTACATCCATCCCTGACCCCTACACATCACCCTGACCCCTACATCTCACACTGACCCCTACACCTCACCCTGACCCCTGCACCTCACCCTTATCCCTACACCTCTCCCTGACCCCTACATCTCACACTGACCCCTACACCTAACCCTGACCCCTACATCCATCCCTGACACCTACACCTCACCCTGACCCCTATACCTCACTCTGACCCCTACATCCATCCCTGACGCCTACACCTCACCCTGACCCCTACACCTCACTCTGACCCGTACATCCATCCCTGACGCCTACACCTCACACTGACCCCTACACCTCACACTGACCCCTACATCCATCCCTGACCCCTACATCCATCCCTGACCCCTACATCCAACCCTGACGCCTACACCTCACCTTCACCCCTACATCCATCACTAATGCCTACACCTCACCCTGACCACTACACCTCACCCTGACCCCTACATCCATCCCTGACCCGCACACCTCACCCTGATCCCTACACCTCACCCTGACCGCTACATCCATCCCTGACACCTACACCTCACCCTGACCCCTACATCTCACACTGACCCCTACACCTCACCCTGATCCCTACATCCATCCCTGACGCCTACACCTCACCTTGACCCCTACATCCATCCCTGACCCCTACACCTCACCCTGACCCCTGCACCTCACCCTGACCCCTACACCTCACTCTGACCCGTACATCCATCCCTGACGCCTACACCTCACACTGACCCCTACACCTCACTCTGACCCCTACACCTCACCCTGACCCCTACATCCATCCCTGACCCCTACATCCATCCCTGACCCCTACATCCATCCCTGACGCCTACACCTCACCCTGACCCCTACACCTCACTCTGACCCCTGCACCTCACCCTGATCTCTACACCTCTCCCTGACCCCTACACCTCACCCTGACCCCTACATCCATCCCTGACCCCTACACCTCACCCTGACCCCTACATCCATCCCCGACCACCACACCTCACCCTGACCCCTACACCTCACCCTGGACCCCTACACCTCACCCTGACCCCTACACCTCTCCCTGACCCTTAAACCTCAACCTGACCCCTACACCTTATCCTGACTCCTACACCTCACCCTGACCCCTACACCTCACCCTCACCCCTACACCTCACCCTGGCCCCCTACACCACACCCTGACCCCTACACCTCACCTTGACCCCTACATCCATCCCTGACTCCTACACATCACCCTGACCCCTACATCTCACACTGACCCCTACACCTCACCCTGACCCCTACATCCATCACTGACACCTACACCTCACCCTGACCCCTACACCTCTCTCTGACCCCTACATCCATCCCTGACGCCTACACCTCACTCTGACTCGTACATCCATCCCTGACCCCCACACCTCACCCTGACCCCTACACCTCACCCTGGCCCCCTACACCTCACCCTGACCCCTACACATCACCTTGACCCATACATCCATCCCTGACCCCTACATCCATCCCTGACCCCCACACCTCACCCTGACCCCTACACCTCACCCTGGCCCCCTACACCTCACCCTGACCCCTACACATCATCTTGACCCCTACATCCATCCCTGACCCCTACACCTCACCCTGACCCCTACATCCAGCCCTGACCACCACACCTCACCCTGACCCCTACACCTCACCCTGGCCCCCTACACCTCACCCTGACCCCTACACATCACCTTGACACCTACATCCATCCCTCAACCCTGCACCTCACCCTGACCCCTACACCTCTCCCTGACCCTTAAACCTCAACCTGACCCCTACACATTATCCTGACTCCTACACCTCACCCTGACCCCTACACCTCACCCTCACCTCTACACCTCACCTTGACCCCTACATCCATCCCTGACTCCTACACATCACCCTGACCCCTACATCTCACACTGACCCCTACACCTCACCCTGACCCCTACATCCATCCCTGACACCTACACCTCACCCTGACCCCTACACCTCACTCTGACCCCTACATCCATCCCTGACGCCTACACCTCACTCTGACCCGTACATCCATCCCTGACCCCCACACCTCACCCTGACCCCTACACCTCACCCTGGCCCCCTACACCTCACCCTGACCCCTACACATCACCTTGACCCATACATCCATCCCTGACCCCTACATCCATCCCTGACCCCCACACCTCACCCTGACCCCTAAACCTCACCCTGGCCCCCTACACCTCACCCTGACCCCTACACATCATCTTGACCCCTACATCCATCCCTGACCCCTACACATCACCCTGACCCCTACATCTCACACTGACCCCTACACCTCACCCTGACCCCTACATCCATCCCTGACGCCTACACCTCACCCTGAACCCTACACCTCACCCTGACCCCTACATCCATCCCTGACGCCTGCACCTCATCCTGACCCCTACACCTCACTCTGACCCGTACATCCATCCCTGACGCCTACACCTCATCCTGACCCCTACACCTCACTCTGACCCCTACATCCATCCCTGACGCCTAAACCTCACCCTGAACTCTACATCCATCCCTGACCCCTACACCTCACCTTGACCCCTACATCCATCCCTGATGCCTACACCTCACCCTGACCACTACACCTCACCCTGACCCCTACATCCATCCCTGACCCCTACATCCATCCCTGACCCCTACATCCATCCCTGATGCCTACACCTCACCCTGACCCCTACACCTCACTCTGACCCCTACATCCATCCCTGACGCCTACACCTCACCCTGACCCCTACACCTCACTCTGACCCCTACATCCATCCCTGACCCCTACACCTCACTCTGACCCCTACATCCATCCCTGACCCCTACATCCATCCCTGACCCCTAAATCCATCCCTGACGCCAACACCTCACCCTGACCCCTACACCTCACTCTGACCCCTACATCCATCCCTGACCCCTACACCTCACTCTGACCCCTACATCCATCCCTGACCCCTACACCTCACTCTGACCCCTACATCCATCCCTGACGCCTACAACTCACCCTGACCCCTACAACTCACCCTGACCCCTACACATCACCTTGACCCATACATCCATCCCTGACCCCTACATCCATCCCTGACCCCCACACCTCACCCTGACCCCTAAACCTCACCCTGGCCCCCTACACCTCACCCTGACCCCTACACATCATCTTGACCCCTACATCCATCCCTGACCCCTACACATCACCCTGACCCCTACATCTCACACTGACCCCTACACCTCACCATGACCCCTACATCCATCCCTGACGCCTACACCTCACCCTGAACCCTACACCTCACCCTGACCCCTACATCCATCCCTGACGCCTGCACCTCATCCTGACCCCTACACCTCACTCTGACCCGTACATCCATCCCTGACGCCTACACCTCATCCTGACCCCTACACCTCACTCTGACCCCTACATCCATCCCTGACGCCTAAACCTCACCCTGAACTCTACATCCATCCCTGACCCCTACACCTCACCTTGACCCCTACATCCATCCCTGATGCCTACACCTCACCCTGACCACTACACCTCACCCTGACCCCTACATCCATCCCTGACCCCTACATCCATCCCTGACCCCTACATCCATCCCTGATGCCTACACCTCACCCTGACCCCTACACCTCACTCTGACCCCTACATCCATCCCTGACGCCTACACCTCACCCTGACCCCTACACCTCACTCTGACCCCTACATCCATCCCTGACCCCTACACCTCACTCTGACCCCTACATCCATCCCTGACCCCTACATCCATCCCTGACCCCTAAATCCATCCCTGACGCCAACACCTCACCCTGACCCCTACACCTCACTCTGACCCCTACATCCATCCCTGACCCCTACACCTCACTCTGACCCCTACATCCATCCCTGACCCCTACACCTCACTCTGACCCCTACATCCATCCCTGACGCCTACAACTCACCCTGACCCCTACAACTCACCCTGACCCCTACACGTCACCCTGACCCCTACATCCATCCTTGACGCCTATACCTTACCCTGACCCCTACATCCATCCTTGACGCCTACACCTCACCCTGACCCATACATCTCACACTGACCCCTACACCTCACCCTGACCCCTACATCCATCCCTGATGCCTACACCAAACCCTGACCCCTACACCTCACTCTGACCCCTACATCCATCCCTGACCCCTACACCTCACCCTGACCCCTACATCCATCCCTGACGCCTACACCTCACCCTGACCCGTACACCTCACTCTGACCCCTACACCTCACCTTGACCCCTACATCCATCCCTGACCCCTGCACCTCACACTGACCCCTACACCTCTCCCTGACCCTTACACCTCACCCTGACCCCTACACCTCACCCTGACCCCAACACCTCACCCTGACCCCTACATCCATCCCTGACCCCCACACCTCACCCTGACCCCTACACCTCACCCTGGCCCCCTACACCTCACCCTGACCCCTACACATCACCTTGACCCCAACATCCATCCCTGACCCCTACACCTCACCCTGACCCCTGCACCTCACCCTGATCCCTACACCTCTCCCTGACCCCTACACCTCACCCTGACCCCTACATCCATCCCTGACCCCTACACCTCACCCTGACCCCTACATCCATCCCTGACCCCCACACCTCACCCTGACCCCTACACCTCACCCTGGCCCCCTACACCTCACCCTGACCCCTACACATCACCTTGACCCCTACATCCATCCCTGACCCCTGCACCTCACCCTGACCCCTACACCTCTCCCTGACCCTTAAACCTCACCCTGACCCCTACCACTCATCCTGACTCCTACACCTCACCTGACCACTACACCTCACCCTCACCCATACAGCTCACCCTGGCCCCCTACACCACACCCTGACGCCTACACCTCACCTTGACCCCTACATCCATCCCTGACCCCTACACATCACCCGACCCCTACATCTCACACTGACCGCTACACCTCACCTTGACCCCTACATCCATCCCTGACCCCTACACATCACCCGACCCCTACACCTCACCCTGACCCCTACACCTCACCTTGACCCCTACATCCATCCCTGACCCCTACACATCACCCGACCCCTACATCTCACACTGACCCCTACACCTCACCGTGACCCCTACATCCATCCCTGACGCCTACACCTCACTCTGACCCCGACATCCATCCCTGACCCCTACACCTCACTCTGACCCCTACATCCATCCCTGACGCCTACACCTCACACTGACCCCTACACCTCACACTGACCCCTAAACCTCACCCTGACCCCTACATCCATCCCTGACCCCCACACCTCATCCTGACCCCTACACCTCACCCTGGCCCCCTACACCTCACCCTGACCCCTACACATCACCTTGACCCCTACATCCATCCCTGACCCCTGCACCTCACCCTGACCTTTACACCTCTCCCTGATCCTTACACCTCACCCTGACCCCTACACCTCATCCTGACTCCTACACCTCACCCTGACCCCTACAACTCACCCTCACACCTACACCTCACCCTGGCCCCCTACACCTCACCCAGACCCCTACACCTCACATTGACCACTACATCCATCCCTGACCCCTACACATCACCTTGACGCCTACATCTCACACTGACCCCTACACCTGACCCTGACCCCTACATCCATCCCTGACGCCTACACCTCACTCTGACCCCTGCACCTCACCCTGATCCCTACACCTCACTCTGACCCCTACATCCATCCCTGACGCCTACATCTCACACTGACCCCTACACCTCACACTGACCCCTACATCCATCCCTGACCCCCACACCTCACCCTGACCCCTACACCTCACCCTGGCCCCCTACAACTCACCCTGACCCCTACACATCACCTTGACCCATACATCCATCCCTGACCCCTGCACCTCACCCTGACCCCTACACATCTCCCTGACCCTTACACCTCACCCTGACCCCTACACCTCATCCTGACTCCAACACCTCACCCTGACCCCTACACCTCACACTCACCCCTGCACCTCACCCTGGCCCCCTACACCTCACCCTGACCCCAACACCTCACCTTGACCCCTACATCCATCCCTGACCCCTACACATCACCCTGACCCCTACATCTCACACTGACCCCTACACCTCACCCTGACCCCTGCTCCTCACCCTTATCCCTACACCTCTCCCTGACCCCTACATCTCACACTGACCCCTACACCTAACCCTGACCCCTACATCCATCCCTGACACCTACACCTCACCCTGACCCCTATACCTCACTCTGACCCCTACATCCATCCCTGACGCCTACACCTCACCCTGACCCCTACACCTCACTCTGATCCGTACATCCATCCCTGACGCCTACACCTCACACTGATCCCTACACCTCACTCAGACACCTACACCTCACCCTGACCCCTACATCCATCCCTGACCCCTACATCCATCCCTGACACCTACATCCATCCCTGACGCCTACACCTCACCCTGACCCCTACACCTCACACTGACCCCTACATCCATCCCTGATGCCTACACCTCACCCTGAACTCTACACCTCAAACTGAACCCTACACCTCACTCTGACCCCTACATCCATCCCTGACGCCTACACCTCACCTTCACCCCTACATCCATCACTAATGCCTACACCTCACCCTGACCACTACACCTCACCCTGACCCCTACATCCATCCCTGACCCGCACACCTCACCCTGATCCCTACACCTCACCCTGACCGCTACATCCATCCCTGACACCTACACCTCACCCTGACCCCTACATCTCACACTGACCCCTACACCTCACCCTGATCCCTACATCCATCCCTGACGCCTACACCTCACCTTGACCCCTACATCCATCCCTGACCCCTACACCTCACCCTGACCCCTGCACCTCACCCTGACCCCTACACCTCACTCTGACCCGTACATCCATCCCTGACGCCTACACCTCACACTGACCCCTACACCTCACTCTGACCCCTACACCTCACCCTGACCCCTACATCCATCCCTGACCCCTACATCCATCCCTGACCCCTACATCCATCCCTGACGCCTACACCTCACCCTGACCCCTACACCTCACTCTGACCCCTGCACCTCACCCTGATCTCTACACCTCTCCCTGACCCCTACACCTCACCCTGACCCCTACATCCATCCCTGACCCCTACACCTCACCCTGACCCCTACATCCATCCCCGACCACCACACCTCACCCTGACCCCTACACCTCACCCTGGACCCCTACACCTCACCCTGACCCCTACACCTCTCCCTGACCCTTAAACCTCACCCTGACCCCTACACCTTATCCTGACTCCTACACCTCACCCTGACCCCTACACCTCACCCTCACCCCTACACCTCACCCTGGCCCCCTACACCACACCCTGACCCCTACACCTCACCTTGACCCCTACATCCATCCCTGACTCCTACACATCACCCTGACCCCTACATCTCACACTGACCCCTACACCTCACCCTGACCCCTACATCCATCACTGACACCTACACCTCACCCTGACCCCTACACCTCTCTCTGACCCCTACATCCATCCCTGACGCCTACACCTCACTCTGACCCGTTCATCCATCCCTGACCCCCACACCTCACCCTGACCCCTACACCTCACCCTGGCCCCCTACACCTCACCCTGACCCCTACACATCACCTTGACCCATACATCCATCCCTGACCCCTACATCCATCCCTGACCCCCACACCTCACCCTGGCCCCCTACACCTCACCCTGACCCCTACACATCATCTTGACCCCTACATCCATCCCTGACCCCTACACATCACCCTGACCCCTACATCTCACACTGACCCCTACACCTCACCCTGACCCCTACATCCATCCCTGACGCCTACACCTCACCCTGAACCCTACACCTCACCCTGACCCCTACATCCATCCCTGACGCCTACACCTCATCCTGACCCCTACACCTCACTCTGACCCGTACATCCATCCCTGACGCCTACACCTCATCCTGACCCCTACACCTCACTCTGACCCCTACATCCATCCCTGACCCCTACATCCATCCATGACCCCTACATCCATCCCTGACGCCTACACCTCACCCTGACCCCTACACCTCACTCTGACCCCTACATCCATCCCTGACGCCTACACCTCACCCTGACCCCTACACCTCACTCTGACCCCTACATCCATCCCTGACCCCTACACCTCACTCTGACCCCTACATCCATCCCTGACCCCTACATCCATCCCTGACCCCTAAATCCATCCCTGACGCCAACACCTCACCCTGACCCCTACACCTCACTCTGACCCCTACATCCATCCCTGACCCCTACACCTCACTCTGACGCCTACATCCATCCCTGACCCCTACACCTCACTCTGACCCCTACATCCATCCCTGACGCCTACAACTCACCCTGACCCCTACAACTCACCCTGACCCCTACACCTCACCCTGACCCCTACATCCAGCCCTGACCACCACACCTCACCCTGACCCCTACACCTCACCCTGGCCCCCTACACCTCACCCTGACCCCTACACATCACCTTGACACCTACATCCATCCCTCAACCCTGCACCTCACCCTGACCCCTACACCTCTCCCTGACCCTTAAACCTCAACCTGACCCCTACACATTATCCTGACTCCTACACCTCACCCTGACCCCTACACCTCACCCTCACCTCTACACCTCACCTTGACCCCTACATCCATCCCTGACTCCTACACATCACCCTGACCCCTACATCTCACACTGACCCCTACACCTCACCCTGACCCCTACATCCATCCCTGACACCTACACCTCACCCTGACCCCTACACCTCACTCTGACCCCTACATCCATCCCTGACGCCTACACCTCACTCTGACCCGTACATCCATCCCTGACCCCCACACCTCACCCTGACCCCTACACCTCACCCTGGCCCCCTACACCTCACCCTGACCCCTACACATCACCTTGACCCATACATCCATCCCTGACCCCTACATCCATCCCTGACCCCCACACCTCACCCTGACCCCTAAACCTCACCCTGGCCCCCTACACCTCACCCTGACCCCTACACATCATCTTGACCCCTACATCCATCCCTGACCCCTACACATCACCCTGACCCCTACATCTCACACTGACCCCTACACCTCACCCTGACCCCTACATCCATCCCTGACGCCTACACCTCACCCTGAACCCTACACCTCACCCTGACCCCTACATCCATCCCTGACGCCTGCACCTCATCCTGACCCCTACACCTCACTCTGACCCGTACATCCATCCCTGACGCCTACACCTCATCCTGACCCCTACACCTCACTCTGACCCCTACATCCATCCCTGACGCCTAAACCTCACCCTGAACTCTACATCCATCCCTGACCCCTACACCTCACCTTGACCCCTACATCCATCCCTGATGCCTACACCTCACCCTGACCACTACACCTCACCCTGACCCCTACATCCATCCCTGACCCCTACATCCATCCCTGACCCCTACATCCATCCCTGATGCCTACACCTCACCCTGACCCCTA
The DNA here is from genome assembly GCF_030144855.1 of Hypanus sabinus. Lineage (NCBI taxonomy): Eukaryota > Metazoa > Chordata > Chondrichthyes > Myliobatiformes > Dasyatidae > Hypanus > Hypanus sabinus. The sequence continues at coordinate 142,271 of NW_026781707.1, read as the reverse complement.
CACCTCACTCTGACCCCTACATCCATCCCTGACGCCTACACCTCACCCTGACCCCTACACCTCACTCTGACCCCTACATCCATCCCTGACCCCTACACCTCACTCTGACCCCTACATCCATCCCTGACCCCTACATCCATCCCTGACCCCTAAATCCATCCCTGACGCCAACACCTCACCCTGACCCCTACACCTCACTCTGACCCCTACATCCATCCCTGACCCCTACACCTCACTCTGACCCCTACATCCATCCCTGACCCCTACACCTCACTCTGACCCCTACATCCATCCCTGACGCCTACAACTCACCCTGACCCCTACAACTCACCCTGCCCCTACACGTCACCCTGACCCCTACATCCATCCTTGACGCCTATACCTTACCCTGACCCCTACATCCATCCTTGACGCCTACACCTCACCCTGACCCATACATCTCACACTGACCCCTACACCTCACCCTGACCCCTACATCCATCCCTGATGCCTACACCAAACCCTGACCCCTACACCTCACTCTGACCCCTACATCCATCCCTGACCCCTACACCTCACCCTGACCCCTACATCCATCCCTGACGCCTACACCTCACCCTGACCCGTACACCTCACTCTGACCCCTACACCTCACCTTGACCCCTACATCCATCCCTGACCCCTGCACCTCACACTGACCCCTACACCTCTCCCTGACCCTTACACCTCACCCTGACCCCTACACCTCACCCTGACCCCAACACCTCACCCTGACCCCTACATCCATCCCTGACCCCCACACCTCACCCTGACCCCTACACCTCACCCTGGCCCCCTACACCTCACCCTGACCCCTACACATCACCTTGACCCCAACATCCATCCCTGACCCCTACACATCACCCTGACCCCTACATCCATCCCTGACCCGCACACCTCACCCTGACCCCTACACCTCACCCTGACCCCTACATCCATCCCTGACACCTACACCTCACCCTGACCCCTACATCTCACACTGACCCCTACACCTCACCCTGACCCCTACATCCATCCCTGACGCCTACACCTCACCCTGACCCCTACACCTCACCCTGACCCCTACATCCATCCCTGACACCTACACCTCACCCTGACCCCTACATCCATCCCTGACACCTACACCTCACCCTGACCCCTACATCTCACACTGACCCCTACACCTCACCCTGACCCCTACATCCATCCCTGACCCCTACACCTCACTCTGACCCCTGCACCTCACCCTGATCACTACACCTCACTCTGACCCCTACATCCATCCCTGACGCCTACACCTCACCCTGACCCCTACACCTCACTCTGACCCGTATATCCATTCCTGACGCCTACACCTCACCCTGACCCCTACACCTCACTCTGACCCCTACATCCATCCCTGACCCCCACACCTCACCCTGACCCCTACACCTCACCCTGGCCCCCTACTACTCACCCTGACCCCTACACATCACCTTGACCCATACATCCATCCCTGACACCTGCACCTCACCCTGACCCCTACACCTCTCCCTGACCCTTACACCTCACCCTGACCCCTACACCTCATCCTGAATCCTACACCTCACCCTGACCCCTACACCTCACCCTCACCCCTACACCTCACCCTGGCCCCCTACACCTCACCCTGACCCCTACACCTCACCTTGACCCCTACATCCATGCCTGACCCCTACACATCACCCTGACCCCTACATCTCACACTGACCCCTACACCACACCCTGACCCCTGCACCTCACCCTTTACCCTACACCTCTCCCTGACCCCTACATCTCACACTGACCCCTACACCTCACCCTGACCCCTACATCCATCCCTGACACCTACACCTCACCCTGACCCCTACATCTCACTCTGACCCCTACATCCATCCCTGACGCCTACACCTCACCCTGACCCCTACACCTCACTCTGACTCGTACATCCATCCCTGACGCCTACACCTCACACTGACCCCTACACCTCACTCTGACCCCTACACCTCACCCTGACCCCTACATCCATCCCTGACCCCTACATACATCCCTGACGCCTACACCTCACCCTGACCCCTACACCTCACTCTGACCCCTACATCCATCCCTGATGCCTACACCTCACCCTGAACTCTACACCTCACCCTGACCCCTACACCTCACCCTGACCCCTACATCCATCCCTGACACCTACACCTCACCCTGACCCCTACATCTCACACTGACCCCTACACCTCACCCTGACCCCTACATCCATCCCTGACGCCTACACCTCACCCTGAACGCTACACCTCACACTGAACTCTACACCTCACCCTGACCCCTACACCTCACCCTGACCCCTACATCCATCCCTGACACCTACACCTCACCCTGACCCCTACATCTCACACTGACCCCTACACCTCACCCTGACCCCTACATCCATCCCTGACACCTACACCTCACTCTGACCCCTGTACCTCACCCTGATCACTACACCTCACTCTGACCCCTACATCCATCCCTGACGCCTACACCTCACCCTGACCCCTACACCTCACTCTGACCCGTATATCCATTCCTGACGCCTACACCTCACCCTGACCCCTACACCTCACTCTGACCCCTACATCCATCCCTGACCCCCACACCTCACCCTGACCCCTACACCTCACCCTGGCCCCCTACTACTCACCCTGACCCCTACACATCACCTTGACCCATACATCCATCCCTGACACCTGCACCTCACCCTGACCCCTACACCTCTCCCTGACCCTTACACCTCACCCTGACCCCTACACCTCATCCTGACTCCTACACCTCACCCTGACCCCTACACCTCACCCTCACCCCTACACCTCACCCTGGCCCCCTACACCTCACCCTGACCCCTACACCTCACCTTAACCCCTACATCCATCCCTGACCCCTACACATCACCCTGACCCCTACATCTCACACTGACCCCTACACCACACCCTGACCCCTGCACCTCACCCTTTACCCTACACCTCTCCCTGACCCCTACATCTCACACTGACCCCTACACCTCACCCTGACCCCTACATCCATCCCTGACACCTACACCTCACCCTGACCCCTACATCTCACTCTGACCCCTACATCCATCCCTGACGCCTACACCTCACCCTGACCCCTACACCTCACTCTGACCCGTACATCCATCCCTGACGCCTACACCTCACACTGACCCCTACACCTCACTCTGACCCCTACACCTCACCCTGACCCCTACATCCATCCCTGACGCCTACACCTCACCCTGAACTCTACATCCATCCCTGACCCCTACACCTCACCTTGACCCCTACATCCATCCCTGATGCCTACACCTCACCCTGAACTCTACACCTCAGCCTGAACCCTACACCTCACTCTGACCCCTACATCCATCCCTGACGCCTACACCTCACCCTGAACTCTACATCCATCCCTGACCCCTACACCTCACCTTGACCCCTACATCCATCCCTGATGCCTACACCTCACCCTGACCACTACACCTCACCCTGACACCTACATCCATCCCTGACCCGTACACCTCACCCTGACCTCTACACCTCACCCTGACCCCTACATCCATCCCTGACACCTAAACCTCACCCTGACCCCTACATCCATCCCTGACAACTACACCTCACCCTGACCCCTACATCTCACACTGACCCCTACACCTCACCCTGACCCCTACATCCATCACTGACCCCTACACCTCACCCTGACCCCTGCACCTCACCCTGGCCCCCTACACCACACCCTGAGCCCTACACCTCACCTTGACCCCTACATCCATCCCTGACTCCTACACATCACCCTGACCCCTACATCTCACACTGACCCCTACACCTCACCCTGACCCCTACATCCATCCCTGACACCTACACCGCACCCTGACCCCTACACCTCACTCTGACCCCTACATCCATCCCTGACGCCTACACCTCACTCTGACCCGTACATCCATCCCTGAACCCCAGACCTCACCCTGACCCCTACATCCATCCCTGACACCTAAACCTCACCCTGACCCCTACATCCATCCCTGACAACTACACCTCACCCTGACCCCTACATCTCACACTGACCCCTACATCCATCCCTGACTCCTACACATCACCCTGACCCCTACATCTCACACTGACCCCTACACCTCACCCTGACCCCTACATCCATCCCTGACGCCTACACCTCACCCTGAACCCTACACCTCACCCTGACCCCTACATCCATCCCTGACGCCTGCACCTCATCCTGACCCCTACACCTCACTCTGACCCGTACATCCATCCCTGACGCCTACACCTCATCCTGACCCCTACACCTCACTCTGACCCCTACATCCATCCCTGACGCCTAAACCTCACCCTGAACTCTACATCCATCCCTGACCCCTACACCTCACCTTGACCCCTACATCCATCCCTGATGCCTACACCTCACCCTGACCACTACACCTCACCCTGACCCCTACATCCATCCCTGACCCCTACATCCATCCCTGACCCCTACATCCATCCCTGATGCCTACACCTCACCCTGACCCCTACACCTCACTCTGACCCCTACATCCATCCCTGACGCCTACACCTCACCCTGACCCCTACACCTCACTCTGACCCCTACATCCATCCCTGACCCCTACACCTCACTCTGACCCCTACATCCATCCCTGACCCCTACATCCATCCCTGACCCCTAAATCCATCCCTGACGCCAACACCTCACCCTGACCCCTACACCTCACTCTGACCCCTACATCCATCCCTGACCCCTACACCTCACTCTGACCCCTACATCCATCCCTGACCCCTACACCTCACTCTGACCCCTACATCCATCCCTGACGCCTACAACTCACCCTGACCCCTACAACTCACCCTGCCCCTACACGTCACCCTGACCCCTACATCCATCCTTGACGCCTATACCTTACCCTGACCCCTACATCCATCCTTGACGCCTACACCTCACCCTGACCCATACATCTCACACTGACCCCTACACCTCACCCTGACCCCTACATCCATCCCTGATGCCTACACCAAACCCTGACCCCTACACCTCACTCTGACCCCTACATCCATCCCTGACCCCTACACCTCACCCTGACCCCTACATCCATCCCTGACGCCTACACCTCACCCTGACCCGTACACCTCACTCTGACCCCTACACCTCACCTTGACCCCTACATCCATCCCTGACCCCTGCACCTCACACTGACCCCTACACCTCTCCCTGACCCTTACACCTCACCCTGACCCCTACACCTCACCCTGACCCCAACACCTCACCCTGACCCCTACATCCATCCCTGACCCCCACACCTCACCCTGACCCCTACACCTCACCCTGGCCCCCTACACCTCACCCTGACCCCTACACATCACCTTGACCCCAACATCCATCCCTGACCCCTACACATCACCCTGACCCCTACATCCATCCCTGACCCGCACACCTCACCCTGACCCCTACACCTCACCCTGACCCCTACATCCATCCCTGACACCTACACCTCACCCTGACCCCTACATCTCACACTGACCCCTACACCTCACCCTGACCCCTACATCCATCCCTGACGCCTACACCTCACCCTGACCCCTACACCTCACCCTGACCCCTACATCCATCCCTGACACCTACACCTCACCCTGACCCCTACATCCATCCCTGACACCTACACCTCACCCTGACCCCTACATCTCACACTGACCCCTACACCTCACCCTGACCCCTACATCCATCCCTGACCCCTACACCTCACTCTGACCCCTGCACCTCACCCTGATCACTACACCTCACTCTGACCCCTACATCCATCCCTGACGCCTACACCTCACCCTGACCCCTACACCTCACTCTGACCCGTATATCCATTCCTGACGCCTACACCTCACCCTGACCCCTACACCTCACTCTGACCCCTACATCCATCCCTGACCCCCACACCTCACCCTGACCCCTACACCTCACCCTGGCCCCCTACTACTCACCCTGACCCCTACACATCACCTTGACCCATACATCCATCCCTGACACCTGCACCTCACCCTGACCCCTACACCTCTCCCTGACCCTTACACCTCACCCTGACCCCTACACCTCATCCTGAATCCTACACCTCACCCTGACCCCTACACCTCACCCTCACCCCTACACCTCACCCTGGCCCCCTACACCTCACCCTGACCCCTACACCTCACCTTGACCCCTACATCCATGCCTGACCCCTACACATCACCCTGACCCCTACATCTCACACTGACCCCTACACCACACCCTGACCCCTGCACCTCACCCTTTACCCTACACCTCTCCCTGACCCCTACATCTCACACTGACCCCTACACCTCACCCTGACCCCTACATCCATCCCTGACACCTACACCTCACCCTGACCCCTACATCTCACTCTGACCCCTACATCCATCCCTGACGCCTACACCTCACCCTGACCCCTACACCTCACTCTGACTCGTACATCCATCCCTGACGCCTACACCTCACACTGACCCCTACACCTCACTCTGACCCCTACACCTCACCCTGACCCCTACATCCATCCCTGACCCCTACATACATCCCTGACGCCTACACCTCACCCTGACCCCTACACCTCACTCTGACCCCTACATCCATCCCTGATGCCTACACCTCACCCTGAACTCTACACCTCACCCTGACCCCTACACCTCACCCTGACCCCTACATCCATCCCTGACACCTACACCTCACCCTGACCCCTACATCTCACACTGACCCCTACACCTCACCCTGACCCCTACATCCATCCCTGACGCCTACACCTCACCCTGAACGCTACACCTCACACTGAACTCTACACCTCACCCTGACCCCTACACCTCACCCTGACCCCTACATCCATCCCTGACACCTACACCTCACCCTGACCCCTACATCTCACACTGACCCCTACACCTCACCCTGACCCCTACATCCATCCCTGACACCTACACCTCACTCTGACCCCTGTACCTCACCCTGATCACTACACCTCACTCTGACCCCTACATCCATCCCTGACGCCTACACCTCACCCTGACCCCTACACCTCACTCTGACCCGTATATCCATTCCTGACGCCTACACCTCACCCTGACCCCTACACCTCACTCTGACCCCTACATCCATCCCTGACCCCCACACCTCACCCTGACCCCTACACCTCACCCTGGCCCCCTACTACTCACCCTGACCCCTACACATCACCTTGACCCATACATCCATCCCTGACACCTGCACCTCACCCTGACCCCTACACCTCTCCCTGACCCTTACACCTCACCCTGACCCCTACACCTCATCCTGACTCCTACACCTCACCCTGACCCCTACACCTCACCCTCACCCCTACACCTCACCCTGGCCCCCTACACCTCACCCTGACCCCTACACCTCACCTTAACCCCTACATCCATCCCTGACCCCTACACATCACCCTGACCCCTACATCTCACACTGACCCCTACACCACACCCTGACCCCTGCACCTCACCCTTTACCCTACACCTCTCCCTGACCCCTACATCTCACACTGACCCCTACACCTCACCCTGACCCCTACATCCATCCCTGACACCTACACCTCACCCTGACCCCTACATCTCACTCTGACCCCTACATCCATCCCTGACGCCTACACCTCACCCTGACCCCTACACCTCACTCTGACCCGTACATCCATCCCTGACGCCTACACCTCACACTGACCCCTACACCTCACTCTGACCCCTACACCTCACCCTGACCCCTACATCCATCCCTGACCCCTACATACATCCCTGACGCCTACACATCACCCTGACCGCTACACCTCACTCTGACCCCTACATCCATCCCTGATGCCTACACCTCACCCTGAACTCTACACCTCAGCCTGAACCCTACACCTCACTCTGACCCCTACATCCATCCCTGACGCCTACACCTCACCCTGAACTCTACATCCATCCCTGACCCCTACACCTCACCTTGACCCCTACATCCATCCCTGATGCCTACACCTCACCCTGACCACTACACCTCACCCTGACACCTACATCCATCCCTGACCCGTACACCTCACCCTGACCTCTACACCTCACCCTGACCCCTACATCCATCCCTGACACCTAAACCTCACCCTGACCCCTACATCCATCCCTGACAACTACACCTCACCCTGACCCCTACATCTCACACTGACCCCTACACCTCACCCTGACCCCTACATCCATCACTGACCCCTACACCTCACCCTGACCCCTGCACCTCACCCTGGCCCCCTACACCACACCCTGAGCCCTACACCTCACCTTGACCCCTACATCCATCCCTGACTCCTACACATCACCCTGACCCCTACATCTCACACTGACCCCTACACCTCACCCTGACCCCTACATCCATCCCTGACACCTACACCGCACCCTGACCCCTACACCTCACTCTGACCCCTACATCCATCCCTGACGCCTACACCTCACTCTGACCCGTACATCCATCCCTGAACCCCAGACCTCACCCTGACCCCTACACCTCACCCTGGCCCCCTACACCTCACCCTGACCCCTACACATCACCTTGACCCATACATCCATCCCTGACCCCTACATCCATCCCTGACCCCCACACCTCACCCTGACCCCTACACCTCACTCTGGCCCCCTACACCTCACCCTGACCCCTACACATCATCTTGACCCCTACATCCATCCCTGACCCCTACACATCACCCTGACCCCTACATCTCACACTGACCCCTACACCTCACCCTGACCCCTACATCCATCCCTGACGCCTACACCTCACCCTGAACCCTACACCTCACCCTGACCCCTACATCCATTCCTGACGCCTAAACCTCACTCTGACCCCTGCACCTCACCCTGATCCCTACACCTCACTCTGACCCCTACATCCATCCCTGACGCCTACACCTCACCCTGACCCCTACACCTCACTCTGACCCGTATATCCATTCCTGACGCCTACACCTCACCCTGATCCCCTACACCTCACTCTGACGCCTACATCCATCCCTGACCCCCACACCTCACCCTGACCCCTACACCTCACCCTGGCCCCCTACAACTCACCCTGACCCCTACACATCACCTTGACCCATACATACATCCCTGACACCTGCACCTCACCCTGACCCCTACACCTCTCCCTGACCCTTACACCTCACCCTGACCCCTACACCTCATCCTGACTCCTACACCTCACCCTGACCCCTACACCTCACCCTCACCCCTACACCTCACCCTGGCCCCCTACACCTCACCCTGACCCCTACACCTCACCTTGACCCCTACATCCATCCCTGACCCCTACACATCACCCTGACCCCTACATCTCACACTGACCCCTACGCCTCACCCTGACCCCTGCACCACACCCTTATCCCTACACCTCTCCCTGACCCCTACATCTCACACTGACCCCTACACCTCACCCTGACCCGTACATCCATCCCTGACACCTGCACCTCACCCTGTCCCCTACATCTCACTCTGACCCCTACATCCATCCCTGACGCCTACACCTCACCCTGACCCCTACACCACACTCTGACCCGTACATCCATCCCTGACGCCAACACCTCACACTGACCCCTACACCTCACTCTGACCCCTACACCTCACCCTGACCCCTACATCCATCCCTGACCCCTACATCCATCCCTGACCCCTACATCCATCCCTGACGCCTACACCTCACCCTGACGCCTACACCTCACTCTGACCCCTACATCCATCCCTGATGCCTACACCTCACCCTGAACTCTACACCTCAGCCTGAACCCTACACCTCACTCTGACCCCTACATCCATCCCTGACGCCTACACCTCACCCTGAACTCTACATCCATCCCTGACCCCTACACCTCACCTTGACCCCTACATCCATCCCTGATGCCTACACCTCACCCTGACCACTACACCTCACCCTGACCCCTACATCCATCCCTGACCCGTACACCTCACCCTGACCCCTACACCTCACCCTGACGCCTACATCCATCCCTGACACCTACACCTCACCCTGACCCCTACATCCATCTCTGACACCTACACCTCACCCTGACCCCTACATCTCACACTGACCGCTACACCTCACCCTGACCCCTACATCCATCCCTGACGCCTACTCCTCACCTTGACCCCTACATCCATCACTGACCCCTACACCTCACCCTGACCCCTGCACCTCACCCTGACCCCTACACCTCACTCTGACCCGTACATCCATCCCTGACGCCTACACCTCACACTGACCCCTACACCTCACTCTGACCCCTACACCTCACATTGACCCCTACATCCATCTCTGACCACTACATCCATCCCTGACCCCTACCTCCATCCCTGACGCCTAAACCTCACCCTGACCCCTACACATCACTCTGACCCCTGCACCTCACCCTGATCACTACACCTCTCCCTGACCCCTACCCCTCACCCTGACCCCTACATGCATCCCTGACCACTACACCTCACCCTGACCCCTACATCCATCCCTGACCCCTACATCCATCCCTGACGCCTACACCTCACCCTGACGCCTACACCTCACTCTGACCCCTACATCCATCCCTGATGCCTACACCTCACACTGAACTCTACACCTCAGCCTGAACCCTACACCTCACTCTGACCCCTACATCCATCCCTGACGCCTACACCTCACCCTGAACTCTACATCCATCCCTGACCCCTACACCTCACCTTGACCCCTACATCCATCCCTGATGCCTACACCTCACCCTGACCACTACACCTCACCCTGACCCCTACATCCATCCCTGACCCGTACACCTCACCCTGACCCCTACACCTCACCCTGACGCCTACATCCATCCCTGACACCTACACCTCACCCTGACCCCTACATCCATCTCTGACACCTACACCTCACCCTGACCCCTACATCTCACACTGACCCCTACACCTCACCCTGACCCCTACATCCATCCCTGACGCCTACACCTCACCTTGACCCCTACATCCATCACTGACCCCTACACCTCACCCTGACCCCTGCACCTCACCCTGACCCCTACACCTCACTCTGACCCGTATATCCATCCCTGACGCCTACACCTCACACTGACCCCTACACCTCACTCTGACCCCTACACCTCACATTGACCCCTACATCCATCTCTGACCACTACATCCATCCCTGACCCCTACCTCCATCCCTGACGCCTAAACCTCACCCTGACCCCTACACATCACTCTGACCCCTGCACCTCACCCTGATCACTACACCTCTCCCTGACCCCTACCCCTCACCCTGACCCCTACATGCATCCCTGACCACTACACCTCACCCTGACCCCTACATCCATCCCTGAACCCCACACCTCACCCTGACCCCTACACCTCAACCTGGCCCCCTACACCTCACCCTGACCCCTACACATCACCTTGACCCCTACATCCATCCCTGACCCCTGCACCTCACCCTGACCCCTACACCTCACCCTGACCCTTAAACCTCACCCTGACCCCTACACCTCATCCTGACTCCTACACCTCACCCTGACCCCTACACCTCACCCTCACCCCTACACCTCACCCTGGCCCCCTACACCACACCCTGACCCCTACACCTCACCTTGACCCCTACATCCATCCCTGACCCCTACACATCACCCTGACCCCTACATCTCACACTGACCCCTACACCTCACCCTGACCCCTACATCCATCCCTGACGCCTACACCTCACTCTGACCCCTGCACCTCACCCTGATCCCTACACCTCTCCCTGACCCCTACATCTCACACTGACCCCTACACCTCACCCTGACCACTACATCCATCCCTGACACCTACACCTCACCCTGAACCCTACACCTCACCCTGACCCCTAAACCTCACTCTGACCCCTACACCTCACCCTGACACCTACACCTCACTCTGACCCGTACATCCATCCCTGACGCCTACACCTCACCCTGACCCCTACACCTCACTCTGACCCCTACATCTCACCCTGACCCCTACATCCATCCCTGACCCCTACATCCATCCCTGACCCCTACACCTCACCCTGACCCCTACATCCATCCGTGACGCCTACACCTCACCCTGGCCCCCTACACCTCACCCTGACCCCTACACATCACCTTGACCCCTACATCCATCCCTGACCCCTGCACCTCACCCTGACCTCTACACCTCTCCCTGACCCCTACACCTCATCCTGACTCCTACACCTCACCCTGACCCCTTCACCTCACCCCCACCCCTACACCTCACCCTGGCCCCCTACACCTCACCCAGACCCCTACACCTCACCTTGACACCTACATCCATCACTGACCCCTACACATCACCCTGACCCCTACATCTCACACTGACCCCTACACCTCACCCTGACCCCTACATCCATCCCTGACGCCTACACCTCACTCTGACCCCTGCACCTCACCCTGATCCCTACACCTCACTCTGACCCCTACATCCATCCCTGACGCCTACACCTCACCCTGACCCCTACACCTCACTCTGACCCCTACATCCATCCCTGACCCGCTCACCTCACCCTGACCCCTACAGCTCACCCTGGCCTCCTACAACTCACCCTGACCCTACACATCACCTTGACCCATCAATCCATCCCTGACCCCTGCACCTCACCCTGATCCCTACACCTCTCCCTGACCCATACATCTCACACTGACCCCTACACCTCACCCTGACCCCTACATCCATCCCTGACACCTACACCTCACCCTGACCCCTACACCTCACTCTGACACCTACATCCAACCCTGACGCCTACACCTCACCCTGACCCCTACACCTCACTCTGACCCGTACATCCATCCCTGACGCCTACACCTCACACTGACCCCTACACCTCACACTGACCCCTAAACCTCACCCTGACCCCTACATCCATCCCTGACCCCCACACCTCACCCTGACCCCTACACCTCACCCTGGCCCCCTACACCTCACCCTGACCCCTACACATCACCTTGACCCCTACATCCATCCCAGACCCCTGCACCTCACCCTGACCTCTACACCTCTCCCTGACCCTTACACCTCACCCTGACCCCTACACCTCATCCTGACTCATACACCGCACCCTGACCCCTCCACCTCACCCCCACAACTACACCTCACCCTGGCCCCCTACACCTCATCCAGACCCCTACACCTCACCTTGACCCCTACATCCATCCCTGACCCCTACACATCACCCTGACCCCTACATCTCACACTGACCCCTACACCTCACCCTGACCCCTACATCCATCCCTGGCGCCTACACCTCACCCTGACCCCTACACCTCACCCTGACCCCTACATCCATCCCTGACGCCTACACCTCACCCTGACCCCTACACCTCACTCTGACCCGTACATCCATTCCTGACGCCTACACCTCATCCTGACCCCTACACCTCACTCTGACCCCTACATCCATTCCTGACCCCCACACCTCACCCTGACCCCTACACCTCACCCTGGCCCCCTACAACTCACCCTGACCCCTACACATCACCCTGACCCATATATCCATCCCTGACCCCTGCACCTCACCCTGACCCCTACACCTCTCCCTGACCCTTACACCTCACCCTGACCCCTACACCTCATCCTGACTCCTACACCTCACCCTGACCCCTACACCTCACCCTCACCCCTACACCTCACCCTGGCCCCCTACACCTCACCCTGACCCCTACACCTCACCTTGACCCCTACATCCATCCCTGACCCCTACACATCACCCTGACCCCTACATCTCACTCTGACCCCTGCACCTCACCCTGATCCCTACACCTCACTCTGACCCCTACATCCATCCCTGACGCCTACACCTCACCCTGACCCCTACACCTCACTCTGACCCCTACATCCATCCCTGACCCGCTCACCTCACCCTGACCCCTACAGCTCACCCTGGCCTCCTACAACTCACCCTGACCCTACACATCACCTTGACCCATCAATCCATCCCTGACCCCTGCACCTCACCCTGATCCCTACACCTCTCCCTGACCCCTACATCTCACACTGACCCCTACACCTCACCCTGACCCCTACATCCATCCCTGACACCTACACCTCACCCTGACCCCTACACCTCACTCTGACACCTACATCCAACCCTGACGCCTACACCTCACCCTGACCCCTACACCTCACTCTGACCCGTACATCCATCCCTGACGCCTACACCTCACACTGACCCCTACCCCTCACACTGACCCCTAAACCTCACCCTGACCCCTACATCCATCCCTGACCCCCACACCTCACCCTGACCCCTACACCTCACCCTGGCCCCCTACACCTCACCCTGACCCCTACACATCACCTTGACCCCTACATCCATCCCAGACCCCTGCACCTCACCCTGACCTTTACACCTCTCCCTGACCCTTACACCTCACCCTGACCCCTACACCTCATCCTGACTCATACACCGCACCCTGACCCCTCCACCTCACCCCCACAACTACACCTCACCCTGGCCCCAACACCTCATCCAGACCCCTACACCTCACCTTGACCCCTACATCCATCCCTGACCCCTACACATCACCCTGACCCCTACATCTCACACTGACCCCTACACCTCACCCTGACCCCTACATCCATCCCTGGCGCCTACACCTCACCCTGACCCCTACACCTCACCCTGACCCCTACATCCATCCCTGACGCCTACACCTCACCCTGACCCCTACACCTCACTCTGACCCGTACATCCATTCCTGACGCCTACACCTCATCCTGACCCCTACACCTCACTCTGACCCCTACATCCATTCCTGACCCCCACACCTCACCCTGACCCCTACACCTCACCCTGGCCCCCTACAACTCACCCTGACCCCTACACATCACCCTGACCCATATATCCATCCCTGACCCCTGCACCTCACCCTGACCCCTACACCTCTCCCTGACCCTTACACCTCACCCTGACCCCTACACCTCATCCTGACTCCTACACCTCACCCTGACCCCTACACCTCACCCTCACCCCTACACCTCACCCTGGCCCCCTACACCTCACCCTGACCCCTACACCTCACCTTGACCCCTACATCCATCCCTGACCCCTACACATCACCCTGACCCCTACATCTCACACTGACCCCTACACCTCACCCTGACCCCTACATCCATCCCTGGCGCCTACACCTCACCCTGACCCCTACACCTCACCCTGACCCCTACATCCATCCCTGACGCCTACACCTCACCCTGACCCCTACACCTCACTCTGACCCGTACATCCATTCCTGACGCCTACACCTCATCCTGACCCCTACACCTCACTCTGACCCCTACATCCATTCCTGACCCCCACACCTCACCCTGACCCCTACACCTCACCCTGGCCCCCTACAACTCACCCTGACCCCTACACATCACCCTGACCCATATATCCATCCCTGACCCCTGCACCTCACCCTGACCCCTACACCTCTCCCTGACCCTTACACCTCACCCTGACCCCTACACCTCATCCTGACTCCTACACCTCACCCTGACCCCTACACCTCACCCTCACCCCTACACCTCACCCTGGCCCCCTACACCTCACCCTGACCCCTACACCTCACCTTGACCCCTACATCCATCCCTGACCCCTACACATCACCCTGACCCCTACATCTCACACTGACCCCTACACCTCACCATGACCCCTGCACCTCTCCCTTATCCCTACACCCCTCCCTGCCCCTACATCTCACACTGACCCCTACACCTCTCCCTGACCCCTACATCCATCCCTGACACCTACACCTCACCCTGAACCCTACACCTCACTCTGACCCCTATATCCATCACTGACGCCTATACCTCACCCTGACCCCTACACCTCACTCTGACCCGTACATCCATCCCTGACGCCTACACCTCACACTGACCCCTACACCTCACTCTGACCCCTACATCCATCCCTGACCCCTACATCCATCCCTGACCCCTACATCCATCCCTGACGCCTACACCTCACCCTGACCCCTACACCTCACCCTGACACCTACACCTCACCCTGACCCCTATATCCATCCCTGACCCCTACATCCATCCCTGACGCCTACACCTCACTCTGAACCCTACATCCATCCCTGACGCCTACACCTCACCCTGAACTCTACACCTCACCCTGAACCCTACACCTCACTCTGACCCCTACATCCATCCCTGATGCCTACACCTCACCTTGACCCCAACATCCATCCCTGATGCCTACACCTCACCCTGACCACTACACGCCACCCTGACCCCTACATCCATCCCTGACCCGTACACCTCACCCTGACCCCTACATCCATCCCTGATGTCTACACCTCACCCTGACCACTACACATCATCCTGACCCCTACATCCATCCCTGACCCGTACACCTCACCCTGACCCGTACACCTCACCCTGACCCCTACACATCACCCTGACCACTACATCTCACTCTGACCCCTACATCCATCCCTGACGCCTACACCTCACCCTGACCCCTACACCTCACTCTGACCCGTACATCCATCCCTGACGCCTACACCTCACACTGACCCCTACACCTCACACTGACCCCTAACCCTCACCCTGACTCCTACACCCATCCCTGACCCCCACACCTCACCCTGACCCCTACACCTCACCCTGGCCCCCTACACCTCACCCTGACCCCTACACATCACCTTGACCCCTACATCCATCCCTGACCCCTGCACCTCACCCTGACCTCTACACCTCTCGCTGACCCTTACACCTCACCCTGACCCCTACACCTCATCCTGACTCCTACACCTCACCCTGACCCCTACACCTCACCCCCACCCCTACACCTCACCCTGGCCCCCTACACCTCACCCAGACCCCTACACCTCACCTTGACCACTACATCCATCCCTGACCCCTACACATCACCCTGACCCCTACATCTCACACTGACCCCTACACCTCACCCTGACCCCTACATCCATCCCTGACGCCTACACCTCACCCTGACCCCTACACCTCACCCTGACCCCTACATCCATCCCTGACGCCTACACCTCACTCTGACCCCTGCACCTCACCCTGATCCCTACACCTCACTCTGACCCCTACACCTCACCCTGACCCCTACACCTCACCATGATCCCTACACCTCACTCTGACCCCTACACCTCACCCTGACCCCTACACCTCACTCTGACCCCTACATCCATCCCTGACGCCTACACCTCACCCTGACCCCTACACCTCACTCTGACCCCTACATCCATCCCTGACCCCCACACCTCACCCTGACCCCTACACCTCCCCCTGGCCCCCTACAACTCACCCTGACCCCTACACATCACCTTGACCCATACATCCATCCCTGACCCCTGCACCTCACACTGACGCCTACACCTCTCCATGACCCTTACACCTCACCATGACCCCTACACCTCATCCTGACTCCTACACCTCACCCTGACCCCTACACCTCACCCTCACCCCTACACCTCACACTGGCCCCCTACACCTCACCCTGACCCCTACACCTCACCTTGACCCCTACATCCATCCCTGACCCCTACACATCACCCTGACCCCTACATCTCACACTGATCCCTACACCTCACCCTGAACCCTGCACCTCACCCTTATCCCTGCACCTCTCCCTGACCCCTACATCTCATACTGACCCCTACACCTCACCCTGACCCCTACATCCATCCCTGACACCTACAACTCACCCTGACCCCTACACCTCACTCTGACCCCTACATCCATCCCTGACGCCTACACCTCACACTGACCCCTACACCTCACTCTGACCCCTACACCTCACCCTGACCCCTACATCCATCCCTGACCCCTACATCCATCCCTGACCCCTACATCCATCCCTGACCCCTACATCCATCCCTGACGCCTACACCTCACCCTGACCACTACATCCATCCCTGACGCCTACACCTCACCCTGAACTCTACACCTCACCCTGAACCCTACACCTCACCCTGACCCCTACATCCATCCCTGACGCCTACACCTCACCTTGACCCCTACATCCATCCCTGATGCCTACACCTCACCCTGACCACTACACCCCACACTGACCCCTACATCCATCCCTGACCCGTACACCTCACCCTGACCCCGACACCTCATCCTGACCCCTACATCCATCCCTGACACCTACACCTCACCGTGACCCCTACATCTCACACTGACCCCTACACCTCACCCTGACCCCTGCACCTCACCCTGACCCCTACACTTCACTCTGACCCGTACATCCATCCCTGACGCCTACACCTCACACTGACCCCTACACCTCACTCTGACCCCTACACCTCACCCTGAACTCTACATCTCACCCTGAACCCTACATCCATCCCTGACGCCTACACCTCACCTTGACCCGTACATCCATCCCTGATGTCTACACCTCACCCTGACCACTACATCCATCCCTGACCACTGCACCTCACCCTGATCCCTACATCCATCCCTGACCCCTACATCCATCCCTGACCCCTACACCTCACCTTGACCCCTACATCCATCCCTGATGTCTACACCTAACCCTGACCCCTACATCCATCCCTGACCCCTACACCTCACACTGACCCCTGCACCTCACCCTGACCCCTACACTTCACTCTGACCCGTACATCCATCCCTGACGCCTACACCTCACACTGACCCCTACACCTCACTCTGACCCCTACACCTCACCCTGAACTCTACATCTCACCCTGAACCCTACACCTCACTCTGACCCCTACATCCATCCCTGACGCCTACACCTCACCTTGACCCCTACATCCATCCCTGATGTCTACACCTCACCCTGACCACTACACCTCACCCTGACCCCTACATCCATCCCTGACGCCTACACCTCACCTTGACCCCTACATCCATCCCTGATGTCTACACCTAACCCTGACCCCTACATCCATCCCTGACCCGTACACCTCACCCTGACCCCACCACCTCACCCTGACGCCTACACCTCACCCTGACCCCTACACCTCACTCTGACCCCTGCACCTCACCCTGACCCCTACACTTCACTCTGACCCGTACATCCATCCCTGACGCCTACACCTCACCCTGGCCCTACACCTCTCCCTGACCCTTACACCTCACCCTGACCCCTACACCTCATTCTGACCCCTACACCTCACCCTGGCCCCCTACACCTCACCCTGACCCCTACACATCACCTTGACCCCTACATACATCCCTGACCCCTACACCTCACCCTGGCCCCTGCACCTCACCCTGATCCCTACACCTCTCCCTGACCCTTACATCTCACACTGACCCCTACACCTCACCCTGACCCCTACATCCATCCCTGACGCCTACACCTCACACTGACCCCTACACCTCACACTGACCCCTACACCTCACCCTGACCCGTACATCCATCCCTGACCCCCACACCTCAACCTGACCCCTACAACTCACCCTGGCCCCTTACACCTCACCCTGACCCCTACACATCACCTTGACCCCTACATCCATCCCTGACCCCTGCACCTCACCCTGACACCTACTCCTCTCCCTGACCCTTAAACCTCACCCTGACCCCTACACCTCATCCTGACTCCAACACCTCACCCTGACCCCTACACCTCACCCTCACACCTACACCTCACCCTGACCCCTACACCTCACCTTGACCCCTACATCCATCCCTGACCACTACACATCACCCTGACCCCTACATCTCACACTGACCCCTACACCTCACCCTGACCCCTACATCCATCCCTGACGCCTACACCTCACCCTGACCCCTACATCTCACTCTGACCCCTACATCCATCCCTGACGCCTACACCTCACCCTGACCCCTACACCTCACTCTGACCCTTACACCTCACCCTGACCCCTACACCTCATCCTGACTCCTACACCTCACCCTGACCCCTACACCTCACCCTCACCCCTACACCTCACCCTGGCCCCCTACACCTCACCCTGACCCCTACACCTCACCTTGACCCCTACATCCATCCCTGACCCCTACACATCACCCTGACCCCTACATCTCACACTGACCCCTACACCTCACCATGACCCCTGCACCTCTCCCTTATCCCTACACCCCTCCCTGCCCCTACATCTCACACTGACCCCTACACCTCTCCCTGACCCCTACATCCATCCCTGACACCTACACCTCACCCTGAACCCTACACCTCACTCTGACCCCTATATCCATCCCTGACGCCTATACCTCACCCTGACCCCTACACCTCACTCTGACCCGTACATCCATCCCTGACGCCTACACCTCACACTGACCCCTACACCTCACTCTGACCCCTACATCCATCCCTGACCCCTACATCCATCCCTGACCCCTACATCCATCCCTGACGCCTACACCTCACCCTGACCCCTACACCTCACCCTGACCCCTACACCTCACCCTGACCCCTATATCCATCCCTGACCCCTACATCCATCCCTGACGCCTACACCTCACTCTGAACCCTACATCCATCCCTGACGCCTACACCTCACCCTGAACTCTACACCTCACCCTGAACCCTACACCTCACTCTGACCCCTACATCCATCCCTGATGCCTACACCTCACCTTGACCCCAACATCCATCCCTGATGCCTACACCTCACCCTGACCACTACACGCCACCCTGACCCCTACATCCATCCCTGACCCCTGCACCTCACCCTGACCCGTACACCTCACCCTGACCCCTACACATCACCCTGACCACTACATCTCACTCTGACCCCTACATCCATCCCTGACCCGTACACCTCACCCTGACCCGTACACCTCACCCTGACCCCTACACATCACCCTGACCACTACATCTCACTCTGACCCCTACATCCATCCCTGACGCCTACACCTCACCCTGACCCCTACACCTCACTTTGACCCGTACATCCATCCCTGACGCCTACACCTCACACTGACCCCTACACCTCACACTGACCCCTAACCCTCACCCTGACTCCTACACCCATCCCTGACCCCCACACCTCACCCTGACCCCTACACCTCACCCTGGCCCCCTACACCTCACCCTGACCCCTACACATCACCTTGACCCCTACATCCATCCCTGACCCCTGCACCTCACCCTGACCTCTACACCTCTCGCTGACCCTTACACCTCACCCTGACCCCTACACCTCATCCTGACTCCTACACCTCACCCTGACCCCTACACCTCACCCCCACCCCTACACCTCACCCTGGCCCCCTACACCTCACCCAGACCCCTACACCTCACCTTGACCACTACATCCATCCCTGACCCCTACACATCACCCTGACCCCTACATCTCACACTGACCCCTACACCTCACCCTGACCCCTACATCCATCCCTGACGCCTACACCTCACCCTGACCCCTACACCTCACCCTGACCCCTACATCCATCCCTGACGCCTACACCTCACTCTGACCCCTGCACCTCACCCTGATCCCTACACCTCACTCTGACCCCTACACCTCACCCTGACCCCTACACCTCACCATGATCCCTACACCTCACTCTGACCCCTACACCTCACCCTGACCCCTACACCTCACTCTGACCCCTACATCCATCCCTGACGCCTACACCTCACCCTGACCCCTACACCTCACTCTGACCCCTACATCCATCCCTGACCCCCACACCTCACCCTGACCCCTACACCTCACCCTGGCCCCCTACAACTCACCCTGACCCCTACACATCACCTTGACCCATACATCCATCCCTGACCCCTGCACCTCACACTGACGCCTACACCTCTCCATGACCCTTACACCTCACCCTGACCCCTACACCTCATCCTGACTCCTACACCTCACCCTGACCCCTACACCTCACCCTCACCCCTACACCTCACACTGGCCCCCTACACCTCACCCTGACCCCTACACCTCACCTTGACCCCTACATCCATCCCTGACCCCTACACATCACCCTGACCCCTACATCTCACACTGATCCCTACACCTCACCCTGAACCCTGCACCTCACCCTTATCCCTACACCTCTCCCTGACCCCTACATCTCATACTGACCCCTACACCTCACCCTGACCCCTACATCCATCCCTGACACCTACAACTCACCCTGACCCCTACACCTCACTCTGACCCCTACATCCATCCCTGACGCCTACACCTCACACTGACCCCTACACCTCACTCTGACCCCTACACCTCACCCTGACCCCTACATCCATCCCTGACCCCTACATCCATCCCTGACCCCTACATCCATCCCTGAACCCTACATCCATCCCTGACGCCTACACCTCACCCTGACCACTACATCCATCCCTGATGCCTACACCTCACCCTGAACTCTACACCTCACCCTGACCCCTACACCTCACCCTGACCCCTACATCCATCCCTGACACCTACACCTCACCCTGACCCCTACATCTCACACTGACCCCTACACCTCACCCTGACCCCTACATCCATCCCTGACGCCTACACCTCACCCTGAACGCTACACCTCACCCTGAACTCTACACCTCACCCTGACCCCTACACCTCACCCTGACCCCTACATCCATCCCTGACACCTACACCTCACCCTGACCCCTGCATCTCACACTGACCCCTACACCTCACCCTGACCCCTACATCCATCCCTGACCCCTACACCTCACTCTGACCCCTGCACCTCACCCTGATCACTACACCTCACTCTGACCCCTACATCCATCCCTGACGCCTACACCTCACCCTGACCCCTACACCTCACTCTGACCCGTATATCCATTCCTGACGCCTACACCTCACCCTGACCCCTACACCTCACTCTGACCCCTACATCCATCCCTGACCCCCACACCTCACCCTGACCCCTACACCTCACCCTGGCCCCCTACTACTCACCCTGACCCCTACACATCACCTTGACCCATACATCCATCCCTGACACCTGCACCTCACCCTGACCCCTACACCTCTCCCTGACCCTTACACCTCACCCTGACCCCTACACCTCATCCTGACTCCTACACCTCACCCTGACCCCTACACCTCACCCTCACCCCTACACCTCACCCTGGCCCCCTACACCTCACCCTGACCCCTACACCTCACCTTGACCCCTACATCCATCCCTGACCCCTACACATCACCCTGACCCCTACATCTCACACTGACCCCTACACCACACCCTGACCCCTGCACCTCACCCTTTACCCTACACCTCTCCCTGACCCCTACATCTCACACTGACCCCTACACCTCACCCTGACCCCTACATCCATCCCTGACACCTACACCTCACCCTGACCCCTACATCTCACTCTGACCCCTACATCCATCCCTGACGCCTACACCTCACCCTGACCCCTACACCTCACTCTGACCCGTACATCCATCCCTGACGCCTACACCTCACACTGACCCCTACACCTCACTCTGACCCCTACACCTCACCCTGACCCCTACATCCATCCCTGACCCCTACATACATCCCTGACGCCTACACCTCACCCTGACCACTACACCTCACTCTGACCCCTACATCCATCCCTGATGCCTACACCTCACCCTGAACTCTACACCTCACCCTGACCCCTACACCTCACCCTGACCCCTACATCCATCCCTGACACCTACACCTCACCCTGACCCCTACATCTCACACTGACCCCTACACCTCACCCTGACCCCTACATCCATCCCTGACGCCTACACCTCACCCTGAACGCTACACCTCACCCTGAACTCTACACCTCACCCTGACCCCTACACCTCACCCTGACCCCTACATCCATCCCTGACACCTACACCTCACCCTGACCCCTACATCTCACACTGACCCCTACACCTCACCCTGACCCCTACATCCATCCCTGACACCTACACCTCACTCTGACCCCTGCACCTCACCCTGATCACTACACCTCACTCTGACCCCTACATCCATCCCTGACGCCTACACCTCACCCTGACCCCTACACCTCACTCTGACCCGTATATCCATTCCTGACGCCTACACCTCACCCTGACCCCTACACCTCACTCTGACCCCTACATCCATCCCTGACCCCCACACCTCACCCTGACCCCTACACCTCACCCTGGCCCCCTACTACTCACCCTGACCCCTACACATCACCTTGACCCATACATCCATCCCTGACACCTGCACCTCACCCTGACCCCTACACCTCTCCCTGACCCTTACACCTCACCCTGACCCCTACACCTCATCCTGACTCCTACACCTCACCCTGACCCCTACACCTCACCCTCACCCCTACACCTCACCCTGGCCCCCTACACCTCACCCTGACCCCTACACCTCACCTTGACCCCTACATCCATCCCTGACCCCTACACATCACCCTGACCCCTACATCTCACACTGACCCCTACACCACACCCTGACCCCTGCACCTCACCCTTTACCCTACACCTCTCCCTGACCCCTACATCTCACACTGACCCCTACACCTCACCCTGACCCCTACATCCATCCCTGACACCTACACCTCACCCTGACCCCTACATCTCACTCTGACCCCTACATCCATCCCTGACGCCTACACCTCACCCTGACCCCTACACCTCACTCTGACCCGTACATCCATCCCTGACGCCTACACCTCACACTGACCCCTACACCTCACTCTGACCCCTACACCTCACCCTGACCCCTACATCCATCCCTGACCCCTACATACATCCCTGACGCCTACACCTCACCCTGACCCCTACACCTCACTCTGACCCCTACATCCATCCCTGATGCCTACACCTCACCCTGAACTCTACACCTCAGCCTGAACCCTACACCTCACTCTGACCCCTACATCCATCCCTGACGCCTACACCTCACCCTGAACTCTACATCCATCCCTGACCCCTACACCTCACCTTGACCCCTACATCCATCCCTGATGCCTACACCTCACCCTGACCACTACACCTCACCCTGACACCTACATCCATCCCTGACCCGTACACCTCACCCTGACCTCTACACCTCACCCTGACCCCTACATCCATCCCTGACACCTAAACCTCACCCTGACCCCTACATCCATCCCTGACAACTACACCTCACCCTGACCCCTACATCTCACACTGACCCCTACACCTCACCCTGACCCCTACATCCATCACTGACCCCTACACCTCACCCTGACCCCTGCACCTCACCCTGGCCCCCTACACCACACCCTGAGCCCTACACCTCACCTTGACCCCTACATCCATCCCTGACTCCTACACATCACCCTGACCCCTACATCTCACACTGACCCCTACACCTCACCCTGACCCCTACATCCATCCCTGACACCTACACCGCACCCTGACCCCTACACCTCACTCTGACCCCTACATCCATCCCTGACGCCTACACCTCACTCTGACCCGTACATCCATCCCTGAACCCCAGACCTCACCCTGACCCCTACACCTCACCCTGGCCCCCTACACCTCACCCTGACCCCTACACATCACCTTGACCCATACATCCATCCCTGACCCCTACATCCATCCCTGACCCCCACACCTCACCCTGACCCCTACACCTCACTCTGGCCCCCTACACCTCACCCTGACCCCTACACATCATCTTGACCCCTACATCCATCCCTGACCCCTACACATCACCCTGACCCCTACATCTCACACTGACCCCTACACCTCACCCTGACCCCTACATCCATCCCTGACGCCTACACCTCACCCTGAACCCTACACCTCACCCTGACCCCTACATCCATCCCTGACGCCTACACCTCACTCTGACCCCTGCACCTCACCCTGATCCCTACACCTCACTCTGACCCCTACATCCATCCCTGACGCCTACACCTCACCCTGACCCCTACACCTCACTCTGACCCGTATATCCATTCCTGATGCCTACACCTCACCCTGATCCCCTACACCTCACTCTGACGCCTACATCCATCCCTGACCCCCACACCTCACCCTGACCCCTACACCTCACCCTGGCCCCCTACAACTCACCCTGACCCCTACACATCACCTTGACCCATACATACATCCCTGACACCTGCACCTCACCCTGACCCCTACACCTCTCCCTGACCCTTACACCTCACCCTGACCCCTACACCTCATCCTGACTCCTACACCTCACCCTGACCCCTACACCTCACCCTCACCCCTACACCTCACCCTGGCCCCCTACACCTCACCCTGACCCCTACACCTCACCTTGACCCCTACATCCATCCCTGACCCCTACACATCACCCTGACCCCTACATCTCACACTGACCCCTACGCCTCACCCTGACCCCTGCACCACACCCTTATCCCTACACCTCTCCCTGACCCCTACATCTCACACTGACCCCTACACCTCACCCTGACCCGTACATCCATCCCTGACACCTGCACCTCACCCTGTCCCCTACATCTCACTCTGACCCCTACATCCATCCCTGACGCCTACACCTCACCCTGACCCCTACACCACACTCTGACCCGTACATCCATCCCTGACGCCAACACCTCACACTGACCCCTACACCTCACTCTGACCCCTACACCTCACCCTGACCCCTACATCCATCCCTGACCCCTACATCCATCCCTGACCCCTACATCCATCCCTGACGCCTACACCTCACCCTGACGCCTACACCTCACTCTGACCCCTACATCCATCCCTGATGCCTACACCTCACCCTGAACTCTACACCTCAGCCTGAACCCTACACCTCACTCTGACCCCTACATCCATCCCTGACGCCTACACCTCACCCTGAACTCTACATCCATCCCTGACCCCTACACCTCACCTTGACCCCTACATCCATCCCTGATGCCTACACCTCACCCTGACCACTACACCTCACCCTGACCCCTACATCCATCCCTGACCCGTACACCTCACCCTGACCCCTACACCTCACCCTGACGCCTACATCCATCCCTGACACCTACACCTCACCCTGACCCCTACATCCATCTCTGACACCTACACCTCACCCTGACCCCTACATCTCACACTGACCCCTACACCTCACCCTGACCCCTACATCCATCCCTGACGCCTACACCTCACCTTGACCCCTACATCCATCACTGACCCCTACACCTCACCCTGACCCCTGCACCTCACCCTGACCCCTACACCTCACTCTGACCCGTACATCCATCCCTGACGCCTACACCTCACACTGACCCCTACACCTCACTCTGACCCCTACACCTCACATTGACCCCTACATCCATCTCTGACCACTACATCCATCCCTGACCCCTACCTCCATCCCTGACGCCTAAACCTCACCCTGACCCCTACACATCACTCTGACCCCTGCACCTCACCCTGATCACTACACCTCTCCCTGACCCCAACCCCTCACCCTGACCCCTACATGCATCCCTGACCACTACACCTCACCCTGACCCCTACATCCATCCCTGACCCCTACATCCATCCCTGACGCCTACACCTCACCCTGACGCCTACACCTCACTCTGACCCCTACATCCATCCCTGATGCCTACACCTCACCCTGAACTCTACACCTCAGCCTGAACCCTACACCTCACTCTGACCCCTACATCCATCCCTGACGCCTACACCTCACCCTGAACTCTACATCCATCCCTGACCCCTACACCTCACCTTGACCCCTACATCCATCCCTGATGCCTACACCTCACCCTGACCACTACACCTCACCCTGACCCCTACATCCATCCCTGACCCGTACACCTCACCCTGACCCCTACACCTCACCCTGACGCCTACATCCATCCCTGACACCTACACCTCACCCTGACCCCTACATCCATCTCTGACACCTACACCTCACCCTGACCCCTACATCTCACACTGACCCCTACACCTCACCCTGACCCCTACATCCATCCCTGATGCCTACACCTCACCTTGACCCCTACATCCATCACTGACCCCTACACCTCACCCTGACCCCTGCACCTCACCCTGACCCCTACACCTCACTCTGACCCGTATATCCATCCCTGACGCCTACACCTCACACTGACCCCTACACCTCACTCTGACCCCTACACCTCACATTGACCCCTACATCCATCTCTGACCACTACATCCATCCCTGACCCCTACCTCCATCCCTGACGCCTAAACCTCACCCTGACCCCTACACATCACTCTGACCCCTGCACCTCACCCTGATCACTACACCTCTCCCTGACCCCTACCCCTCACCCTGACCCCTACATGCATCCCTGACCACTACACCTCACCCTGACCCCTACATCCATCCCTGAACCCCACACCTCACCCTGACCCCTACACCTCAACCTGGCCCCCTACACCTCACCCTGACCCCTACACATCACCTTGACCCCTACATCCATCCCTGACCCCTGCACCTCACCCTGACCCCTACACCTCACCCTGACCCTTAAACCTCACCCTGACCCCTACACCTCATCCTGACTCCTACACCTCACCCTGACCCCTACACCTCACCCTCACCCCTACACCTCACCCTGGCCCCCTACACCACACCCTGACCCCTACACCTCACCTTGACCCCTACATCCATTCCTGACCCCTACACATCACCCTGACCCCTACATCTCACACTGACCCCTACACCTCACCCTGACCCCTACATCCATCCCTGACGCCTACACCTCACTCTGACCCCTGCACCTCACCCTGATCCCTACACCTCTCCCTGACCCCTACATCTCACACTGACCCCTACACCTCACCCTGACCACTACATCCATCCCTGACACCTACACCTCACCCTGACCCCTAAACCTCACTCTGACCCCTACACCTCACCCTGACACCTACACCTCACTCTGACCCGTACTTCCATCCCTGACGCCTACACCTCACCCTGACCCCTACACCTCACTCTGACCCCTACATCTCACCCTGACCCCTACATCCATCCCTGACCCCTACATCCATCCCTGACCCCTACATCCATCCGTGACGCCTACACCTCACCCTGGCCCCCTACACCTCACCCTGACCCCTACACATCACCTTGACCCCTACATCCATCCCTGACCCCTGCACCTCACCCTGACCTCTACACCTCTCCCTGACCCCTACACCTCATCCTGACTCCTACACCTCACCCTGACCCCTTCACCTCACCCCCACCCCTACACCTCACCCTGGCCCCCTACACCTCACCCAGACCCCTACACCTCACCTTGACACCTACATCCATCACTGACCCCTACACATCACCCTGACCCCTACATCTCACACTGACCCCTACACCTCACCCTGACCCCTACATCCATCCCTGACGCCTACACCTCACTCTGACCCCTGCACCTCACCCTGATCCCTACACCTCACTCTGACCCCTACATCCATCCCTGACGCCTACACCTCACCCTGACCCCTACACCTCACTCTGACCCCTACATCCATCCCTGACCCGCTCACCTCACCCTGACCCCTACAGCTCACCCTGGCCTCCTACAACTCACCCTGACCCTACACATCACCTTGACCCATCAATCCATCCCTGACCCCTGCACCTCACCCTGATCCCTACACCTCTCCCTGACCCATACATCTCACACTGACCCCTACACCTCACCCTGACCCCTACATCCATCCCTGACACCTACACCTCACCCTGACCCCTACACCTCACTCTGACACCTACATCCAACCCTGACGCCTACACCTCACCCTGACCCCTACACCTCACTCTGACCCGTACATCCATCCAAGACGCCTACACCTCACACTGACCCCTACACCTCACACTGACCCCTAAATCTCACCCTGACCCCTACATCCATCCCTGACCCCCACACCTCACCCTGACCCCTACACCTCACCCTGGCCCCCTACACCTCACCCTGACCCCTACACATCACCTTGACCCCTACATCCATCCCAGACCCCTGCACCTCACCCTGACCTCTACACCTCTCCCTGACCCTTACACCTCACCCTGACCCCTACACCTCATCCTGACTCATACACCGCACCCTGACCCCTCCACCTCACCCCCACAACTACACCTCACCCTGGCCCCCTACACCTCATCCAGACCCCTACACCTCACCTTGACCCCTACATCCATCCCTGACCCCTACACATCACCCTGACCCCTACATCTCACACTGACCCCTACACCTCACCCTGACCCCTACATCCATCCCTGGCGCCTACACCTCACCCTGACCCCTACACCTCACCCTGACCCCTACATCCATCCCTGACGCCTACACCTCACCCTGACCCCTACACCTCACTCTGACCCGTACATCCATTCCTGACGCCTACACCTCATCCTGACCCCTACACCTCACTCTGACCCCTACATCCATTCCTGACCCCCACACCTCACCCTGACCCCTACACCTCACCCTGGCCCCCTACAACTCACCCTGACCCCTACACATCACCCTGACCCATATATCCATCCCTGACCCCTGCACCTCACCCTGACCCCTACACCTCTCCCTGACCCTTACACCTCACCCTGACCCCTACACCTCATCCTGACTCCTACACCTCACCCTGACCCCTACACCTCACCCTCACCCCTACACCTCACCCTGGCCCCCTACACCTCACCCTGACCCCTACACCTCACCTTGACCCCTACATCCATCCCTGACCCCTACACATCACCCTGACCCCTACATCTCACTCTGACCCCTGCACCTCACCCTGATCACTACACCTCACTCTGACCCCTACATCCATCCCTGACCCGCTCACCTCACCCTGACCCCTACAGCTCACCCTGGCCTCCTACAACTCACCCTGACCCTACACATCACCTTGACCCATCAATCCATCCCTGACCCCTGCACCTCACACTGATCCCTACACCTCTCCCTGACCCCTACATCTCACACTGACCCCTACACCTCACCCTGACCCCTACATCCATCCCTGACACCTACACCTCACACTGACCCCTACACCTCACTCTGACACCTACATCCAACCCTGACGCCTACACCTCACCCTGACCCCTACACCTCACTCTGAACCGTACATCCATCCCTGACGCCTACACCTCACACTGACCCCTACACCTCACACTGACCCCTAAACCTCACCCTGACCCCTACATCCATCCCTGACCCCCACACCTCACCCTGACCCCTACACCTCACCCTGGCCCCCTACACCTCACCCTGACCCCTACACATCACCTTGACCCCTACATCCATCCCAGACCCCTGCACCTCACCCTGACCTCTACACCTCTCCCTGACCCTTACACCTCACCCTGACCCCTACACCTCATCCTGAATCATACACCGCACCCTGACCCCTCCACCTCACCCCCACAACTACACCTCACCCTGGCCCCCTACACCTCATCCAGACCCCTACACCTCACCTTGACCCCTACATCCATCCCTGACCCCTACACATCACCCTGACCCCTACACCTCACCCTGACCCCTACACATCACCTTGACCCCTACATCCATCCCAGACCCCTGCACCTCACCCTGACCTCTACACCTCTCCCTGACCCTTACACCTCACCCTGACCCCTACACCTCATCCTGACTCATACACCGCACCCTGACCCCTCCACCTCACCCCCACAACTACACCTCACCCTGGCCCCCTACACCTCATCCAGACCCCTACACCTCACCTTGACCCCTACATCCATCCCTGACCCCTACACATCACCCTGACCCCTACATCTCACACTGACCCCTACACCTCACCCTGACCCCTACATCCATCCCTGGCGCCTACACCTCACCCTGACCCCTACACCTCACCCTGACCCCTACATCCATCCCTGACGCCTACACCTCACCCTGACCCCTACACCTCACTCTGACCCGTACATCCATTCCTGACGCCTACACCTCATCCTGACCCCTACACCTCACTCTGACCCCTACATCCATTCCTGACCCCCACACCTCACCCTGACCCCTACACCTCACCCTGGCCCCCTACAACTCACCCTGACCCCTACACATCACCCTGACCCATATATCCATCCCTGACCCCTGCACCTCACCCTGACCCCTACACCTCTCCCTGACCCTTACACCTCACCCTGACCCCTACACCTCATCCTGACTCCTACACCTCACCCTGACCCCTACACCTCACCCTCACCCCTACACCTCACCCTGGCCCCCTACACCTCACCCTGACCCCTACACCTCACCTTGACCCCTACATCCATCCCTGACCCCTACACATCACCCTGACCCCTACATCTCACTCTGACCCCTGCACCTCACCCTGATCCCTACACCTCACTCTGACCCCTACATCCATCCCTGACCCGCTCACCTCACCCTGACCCCTACAGCTCACCCTGGCCTCCTACAACTCACCCTGACCCTACACATCACCTTGACCCATCAATCCATCCCTGACCCCTGCACCTCACCCTGATCCCTACACCTCTCCCTGACCCCTACATCTCACACTGACCCCTACACCTCACCCTGACCCCTACATCCATCCCTGACACCTACACCTCACCCTGACCCCTACACCTCACTCTGACACCTACATCCAACCCTGACGCCTACACCTCACCCTGACCCCTACACCTCACTCTGACCCGTACATCCATCCCTGACGCCTACACCTCACACTGACCCCTACACCTCACACTGACCCCTAAACCTCACCCTGACCCCTACATCCATCCCTGACCCCCACACCTCACCCTGACCCCTACACCTCACCCTGGCCCCCTACACCTCACCCTGACCCCTACACATCACCTTGACCCCTACATCCATCCCAGACCCCTGCACCTCACCCTGACCTCTACACCTCTCCCTGACCCTTACACCTCACCCTGACCCCTACACCTCATCCTGACTCATACACCGCACCCTGACCCCTCCACCTCACCCCCACAACTACACCTCACCTTGACCCCTACATCCATCCCTGACCCCTACACATCACCCTGACCCCTACATCTCACACTGACCCCTACACCTCACCCTGACCCCTACATCCATCCCTGGCGCCTACACCTCACCCTGACCCCTACACCTCACCCTGACCCCTACATCCATCCCTGACGCCTACACCTCACCCTGACCCCTACACCTCACTCTGACCCGTACATCCATTCCTGACGCCTACACCTCATCCTGACCCCTACACCTCACTCTGACCCCTACATCCATTCCTGACCCCCACACCTCACCCTGACCCCTACACCTCACCCTGGCCCCCTACAACTCACCCTGACCCCTACACATCACCCTGACCCATATATCCATCCCTGACCCCTGCACCTCACCCTGACCCCTACACCTCTCCCTGACCCTTACACCTCACCCTGACCCCTACACCTCATCCTGACTCCTACACCTCACCCTGACCCCTACACCTCACCCTCACCCCTACACCTCACCCTGGCCCCCTACACCTCACCCTGACCCCTACACCTCACCTTGACCCCTACATCCATCCCTGACCCCTACACATCACCCTGACCCCTACATCTCACACTGACCCCTACACCTCACCATGACCCCTGCACCTCTCCCTTATCCCTACACCCCTCCCTGCCCCTACATCTCACACTGACCCCTACACCTCTCCCTGACCCCTACATCCATCCCTGACACCTACACCTCACCCTGAACCCTACACCTCACTCTGACCCCTATATCCATCCCTGACGCCTATACCTCACGCTGACCCCTACACCTCACTCTGACCCGTACATCCATCCCTGACGCCTACACCTCACACTGACCCCTACACCTCACTCTGACCCCTACATCCATCCCTGACCCCTACATCCATCCCTGACCCCTACATCCATCCCTGACGCCTACACCTCACCCTGACCCCTACACCTCACCCTGACCCCTACACCTCACCCTGACCCCTATATCCATCCCTGACCCCTACATCCATCCCTGACGCCTACACCTCACTCTGAACCCTACATCCATCCCTGACGCCTACACCTCACCCTGAACTCTACACCTCACCCTGAACCCTACACCTCACTCTGACCCCTACATCCATCCCTGATGCCTACACCTCACCTTGACCCCAACATCCATCCCTGATGCTTACACCTCACCCTGACCACTACACGCCACCCTGACCCCTACATCCATCCCTGACCCGTACACCTCACCCTGACCCCTACATCCATCCCTGATGTCTACACCTCACCCTGACCACTACACATCATCCTGACCCCTACATCCATCCCTGACCCGTACACCTCACCCTGACCCGTACACCTCACCCTGACCCCTACACATCACCCTGACCACTACATCTCACTCTGACCCCTACATCCATCCCTGACGCCTACACCTCACCCTGACCCCTACACCTCACTCTGACCCGTACATCCATCCCTGACGCCTACACCTCACACTGACCCCTACACCTCACACTGACCCCTAACCCTCACCCTGACTCCTACACCCATCCCTGACCCCCACACCTCACCCTGACCACTACACCTCACCCTGGCCCCCTACACCTCACCCTGACCCCTACACATCACCTTGACCCCTACATCCATCCCTGACCCCTGCACCTCACCCTGACCTCTACACCTCTCGCTGACCCTTACACCTCACCCTGACCCCTACACCTCATCCTGACTCCTACACCTCACCCTGACCCCTACACCTCACCCCCACCCCTACACCTCACCCTGGCCCCCTACACCTCACCCAGACCCCTACACCTCACCTTGACCACTACATCCATCCCTGACCCCTACACATCACCCTGACCCCTACATCTCACACTGACCCCTACACCTCACCCTGACCCCTACATCCATCCCTGACGCCTACACCTCACCCTGACCCCTACACCTCACCCTGACCCCTACATCCATCCCTGACGCCAACACCTCACTCTGACCCCTGCACCTCACCCTGATCCCTACACCTCACTCTGACCCCTACACCTCACCCTGACCCCTACACCTCACCATGATCCCTACACCTCACTCTGACCCCTACACCTCACCCTGACCCCTACACCTCACTCTGACCCCTACATCCATCCCTGACGCCTACACCTCACCCTGACCCCTACACCTCACTCTGACCCCTACATCCATCCCTGACCCCCACACCTCACCCTGACCCCTACACCTCACCCTGGCCCCCTACAACTCACCCTGACCCCTACACATCACCTTGACCCATACATCCATCCCTGACCCCTGCACCTCACACTGACGCCTACACCTCTCCATGACCCTTACACCTCACCCTGACCCCTACACCTCATCCTGACTCCTACACCTCACCCTGACCCCTACACCTCACCCTCACCCCTACACCTCACACTGGCCCCCTACACCTCACCCTGACCCCTACACCTCACCTTGACCCCTACATCCATCCCTGACCCCTACACATCACCCTGACCCCTACATCTCACACTGATCCCTACACCTCACCCTGAACCCTGCACCTCACCCTTATCCCTACACCTCTCCCTGACCCCTACATCTCATACTGACCCCTACACCTCACCCTGACCCCTACATCCATCCCTGACACCTACAACTCACCCTGACCCCTACACCTCACTCTGACCCCTACATCCATCCCTGACGCCTACACCTCACACTGACCCCTACACCTCACTCTGACCCCTACACCTCACCCTGACCCCTACATCCATCCCTGACCCCTACATCCATCCCTGACCCCTACATCCATCCCTGACCCCTACATCCATCCCTGACGCCTACACCTCACTCTGACCACTACATCCATCCCTGACGCCTACACCTCACCCTGAACTCTACACCTCACCCTGAACCCTACACCTCACACTGACCCCTACATCCATCCCTGACGCCTACACCTCACCTTGACCCCTACATCCATCCCTGATGCCTACACCTCACCCTGACCACTACACCCCACACTGACCCCTACATCCATCCCTGACCCGTACACCTCACCCTGACCCTACACCTCATCCTGACCCCTACATCCATCCCTGACACCTACACCTCACCGTGACCCCTACATCTCACACTGACCCCTACACCTCACCCTGACCCCTGCACCTCACCCTGACCCCTACACTTCACTCTGACCCGTACATCCATCCCTGACGCCTACACCTCACACTGACCCCTACACCTCACTCTGACCCCTACACCTCACCCTGAACTCTACATCTCACCCTGAACCCTACATCCATCCCTGACGCCTACACCTCACCTTGACCCGTACATCCATCCCTGATGTCTACACCTCACCCTGACCACTACATCCATCCCTGACCACTGCACCTCACCCTGATCCCTACATCCATCCCTGACCCCTACATCCATCCCTGACCCCTACACCTCACCTTGACCCCTACATCCATCCCTGATGTCTACACCTAACCCTGACCCCTACATCCATCCCTGACCCCTACACCTCACCCTGACCCCTGCACCTCACCCTGACCCCTACACTTCACTCTGACCCGTACATCCATCCCTGACGCCTACACCTCACACTGACCCCTACACCTCACTCTGACCCCTACACCTCACCCTGAACTCTACATCTCACCCTGAACCCTACACCTCACTCTGACCCCTACATCCATCCCTGACGCCTACACCTCACCTTGACCCCTACATCCATCCCTGATGTCTACACCTCACCCTGACCACTACACCTCACCCTGACCCCTACATCCATCCCTGACGCCTACACCTCACCTTGACCCCTACATCCATCCCTGATGTCTACACCTAACCCTGACCCCTACATCCATCCCTGACCCGTACACCTCACCCTGACCCCACCACCTCACCCTGACGCCTACACCTCACCCTGACCCCTACACCTCACTCTGACCCCTGCACCTCACCCTGACCCCTACACTTCACTCTGACCCGTACATCCATCCCTGACGCCTACACCTCACCCTGGCCCTACACCTCTCCCTGACCCTTACACCTCACCCTGACCCCTACACCTCATTCTGACCCCTACACCTCACCCTGGCCCCCTACACCTCACCCTGACCCCTACACATCACCTTGACCCCTACATACATCCCTGACCCCTACACCTCACCCTGGCCCCTGCACCTCACCCTGATCCCTACACCTCTCCCTGACCCTTACATCTCACACTGACCCCTACACCTCACCCTGACCCCTACATCCATCCCTGACGCCTACACCTCACACTGACCCCTACACCTCACACTGACCCCTACACCTCACCCTGACCCGTACATCCATCCCTGACCCCCACACCTCAACCTGACCCCTACAACTCACCCTGGCCCCTTACACCTCACCCTGACCCCTACACATCACCTTGACCCCTACATCCATCCCTGACCCCTGCACCTCACCCTGACACCTACTCCTCTCCCTGACCCTTAAACCTCACCCTGACCCCTACACCTCATCCTGACTCCAACACCTCACCCTGACCCCTACACCTCACCCTCACACCTACACCTCACCCTGACCCCTACACCTCACCTTGACCCCTACATCCATCCCTGACCACTACACATCACCCTGACCCCTACATCTCACACTGACCCCTACACCTCACCCTGACCGCTACATCCATCCCTGACGCCTACACCTCACCCTGACCCCTACATCTCACTCTGACCCCTACATCCATCCCTGACGCCTACACCTCACCCTGATCCCTACACCTCACTCTGACCCTTACACCTCACCCTGACCCCTACACCTCATCCTGACTCCTACACCTCACCCCGACCCCTACACCTCACCCTCACCCCTACACCTCACCCTGGCCCCCTACACCTCACCCTGACCCCTACACCTCACCTTGACCCCTACATCCATCCCTGACCCCTACACATCACCCTGACCCCTACATCTCACACTGACCCCTACACTTCACCATGACCCCTGCACCTCTCCCTTATCCCTACACCCCTCCCTGCCCCTATATCTCACACTGACCCCTACACCTCTCCCTGACCCCTACATCCATCCCTGACACCTACACCTCACCCTGAACCCTACACCTCACTCTGACCCCTATATCCATCCCTGACGCCTATACCTCACCCTGACCCCTACACCTCACTCTGACCCGTACATCCATCCCTGACGCCTACACCTCACACTGACCCCTACACCTCACTCTGACCCCTACATCCATCCCTGACCCCTACATCCATCCCTGACCCCTACATCCATCCCTGACGCCTACACCTCACCCTGACCCCTACACCTCACCCTGACCCCTACACTTCACTCTGACCCGTACATCCATCCCTGACGCCTACACCTCACCCTGGCCCTACACCTCTCCCTGACCCTTACACCTCACCCTGACCCCTACACCTCATTCTGACCCCTACACCTCACCCTGGCCCCCTACACCTCACCCTGACCCCTACACATCACCTTGACCCCTACATACATCCCTGACCCCTACACCTCACCCTGGCCCCTGCACCTCACCCTGATCCCTACACCTCTCCCTGACCCTTACATCTCACACTGACCCCTACACCTCACCCTGACCCCTACATCCATCCCTGACGCCTACACCTCACACTGACCCCTACACCTCACACTGACCCCTACACCTCACCCTGACCCGTACATCCATCCCTGACCCCCACACCTCAACCTGACCCCTACAACTCACCCTGGCCCCTTACACCTCACCCTGACCCCTACACATCACCTTGACCCCTACATCCATCCCTGACCCCTGCACCTCACCCTGACACCTACTCCTCTCCCTGACCCTTAAACCTCACCCTGACCCCTACACCTCATCCTGACTCCAACACCTCACCCTGACCCCTACACCTCACCCTCACACCTACACCTCACCCTGACCCCTACACCTCACCTTGACCCCTACATCCATCCCTGACCACTACACATCACCCTGACCCCTACATCTCACACTGACCCCTACACCTCACCCTGACCCCTACATCCATCCCTGACACCTACACCTCACCCTGAACCCTACATCTCACTCTGACCCCTACATCCATCCCTGACGCCTACACCTCACCCTGACCCCTACACCTCACTCTGACCCTTACACCTCACCCTGACCCCTACACCTCATCCTGACTCCTACACCTCACCCTGACCCCTACACCTCACCCTCACCCCTACACCTCACCCTGGCCCCCTACACCTCACCCTGACCCCTACACCTCACCTTGACCCCTACATCCATCCCTGACCCCTACACATCACCCTGACCCCTACATCTCACACTGACCCCTACACCTCACCATGACCCCTGCACCTCTCCCTTATCCCTACACCCCTCCCTGCCCCTACATCTCACACTGACCCCTACACCTCTCCCTGACCCCTACATCCATCCCTGACACCTACACCTCACCCTGAACCCTACACCTCACTCTGACCCCTATATCCATCCCTGACGCCTATACCTCACCCTGACCCCTACACCTCACTCTGACCCGTACATCCATCCCTGACGCCTACACCTCACACTGACCCCTACACCTCACTCTGACCCCTACATCCATCCCTGACCCCTACATCCATCCCTGACCCCTACATCCATCCCTGACGCCTACACCTCACCCTGACCCCTACACCTCACCCTGACCCCTACACCTCACCCTGACCCCTATATCCATCCCTGACCCCTACATCCATCCCTGACGCCTACACCTCACTCTGAACCCTACATCCATCCCTGACGCCTACACCTCACCCTGAACTCTACACCTCACCCTGAACCCTACACCTCACTCTGACCCCTACATCCATCCCTGATGCCTACACCTCACCTTGACCCCAACATCCATCCCTGATGCCTACACCTCACCCTGACCACTACACGCCACCCTGACCCCTACATCCATCCCTGACCCGTACACCTCACCCTGACCCCTACATCCATCCCTGATGTCTACACCTCACCCTGACCACTACACATCATCCTGACCCCTACATCCATCCCTGACCCGTACACCTCACCCTGACCCCTACATCCATCCCTGATGTCTACACCTCACCCTGACCACTACATCTCACTCTGACCCCTACATCCATCCCTGACGCCTACACCTCACCCTGACCCCTACACCTCACTCTGACCCGTACATCCATCCCTGACGCCTACACCTCACACTGACCCCTACACCTCACACTGACCCCTAACCCTCACCCTGACTCCTACACCCATCCCTGACCCCCACACCTCACCCTGACCCCTACACCTCACCCTGGCCCCCTACACCTCACCCTGACCCCTACACATCACCTTGACCCCTACATCCATCCCTGACCCCTGCACCTCACCCTGACCTCTACACCTCTCGCTGACCCTTACACCTCACCCTGACCCCTACACCTCATCCTGACTCCTACACCTCACCCTGACCCCTACACCTCACCCCCACCCCTACACCTCACCCTGGCCCCCTACACCTCACCCAGACCCCTACACCTCACCTTGACCACTACATCCATCCCTGACCCCTACACATCACCCTGACCCCTACATCTCACACTGACCCCTGCACCTCACGCTGACCCCTACATCCATCCCTGACGCCTACACCTCACCCTGACCCCTACACCTCACCCTGACCCCTACATCCATCCCTGACGCCTACACCTCACTCTGACCCCTGCACCTCACCCTGATCCCTACACCTCACTCTGACCCCTACACCTCACCCTGACCCCTACACCTCA
Source organism: Hypanus sabinus (assembly GCF_030144855.1). Lineage (NCBI taxonomy): Eukaryota > Metazoa > Chordata > Chondrichthyes > Myliobatiformes > Dasyatidae > Hypanus > Hypanus sabinus. The sequence continues at coordinate 101,612 of NW_026781707.1, read as the reverse complement.
CCATGATCCCTACACCTCACTCTGACCCCTACACCTCACCCTGACCCCTACACCTCACTCTGACCCCTACATCCATCCCTGACGCCTACACCTCACCCTGACCCCTACACCTCACTCTGACCCCTACATCCATCCCTGACCCCCACACCTCACCCTGACCCCTACACCTCACCCTGGCCCACTACAACTCACCCTGACCCCTACACATCACCTTGACCCATACATCCATCCCTGACCCCTGCACCTCACACTGACGCCTACACCTCTCCATGACCCTTACACCTCACCCTGACCCCTACACCTCATCCTGACTCCTACACCTCACCCTGACCCCTACACCTCACCCTCACCCCTACACCTCACACTGGCCCCCTACACCTCACCCTGACCCCTACACCTCACCTTGACCCCTACATCCATCCCTGACCCCTACACATCACCCTGACCCCTACATCTCACACTGATCCCTACACCTCACCCTGAACCCTGCACCTCACCCTTATCCCTACACCTCTCCCTGACCCCTACATCTCATACTGACCCCTACACCTCACCCTGACCCCTACATCCATCCCTGACACCTACAACTCACCCTGACCCCTACACCTCACTCTGACCCCTACATCCATCCCTGACGCCTACACCTCACACTGACCCCTACACCTCACTCTGACCCCTACACCTCACCCTGACCCCTACATCCATCCCTGACCCCTACATCCATCCCTGACCCCTACATCCATCCCTGACCCCTACATCCATCCCTGACGCCTACACCTCACCCTGACCACTACATCCATCCCTGACGCCTACACCTCACCCTGAACTCTACACCTCACCCTGAACCCTACACCTCACCCTGACCCCTACATCCATCCCTGACGCCTACACCTCACCTTGACCCCTACATCCATCCCTGATGCCTACACCTCACCCTGACCACTACACCCCACACTGACCCCTACATCCATCCCTGACCCGTACACCTCACCCTGACCCCGACACCTCATCCTGACCCCTACATCCATCCCTGACACCTACACCTCACCGTGACCCCTACATCTCACACTGACCCCTACACCTCACCCTGACCCCTGCACCTCACCCTGACCCCTACACTTCACTCTGACCCGTACATCCATCCCTGACGCCTACACCTCACACTGACCCCTACACCTCACTCTGACCCCTACACCTCACCCTGAACTCTACATCTCACCCTGAACCCTACATCCATCCCTGACGCCTACACCTCACCTTGACCCGTACATCCATCCCTGATGTCTACACCTCACCCTGACCACTACATCCATCCCTGACCACTGCACCTCACCCTGACCCCTACATCCATCCCTGACCCCTACATCCATCCCTGACCCCTACACCTCACCTTGACCCCTACATCCATCCCTGATGTCTACACCTAACCCTGACCCCTACATCCATCCCTGACCCCTACACCTCACCCTGACCCCTGCACCTCACCCTGACCCCTACACTTCACTCTGACCCGTACATCCATCCCTGACGCCTACACCTCACACTGACCCCTACACCTCACTCTGACCCCTACACCTCACCCTGAACTCTACATCTCACCCTGAACCCTACACCTCACTCTGACCCCTACATCCATCCCTGACGCCTACACCTCACCTTGACCCCTACATCCATCCCTGATGTCTACACCTCACCCTGACCACTACACCTCACCCTGACCCCTACATCCATCCCTGACGCCTACACCTCACCTTGACCCCTACATCCATCCCTGATGTCTACACCTAACCCTGACCCCTACATCCATCCCTGACCCGTACACCTCACCCTGACCCCACCACCTCACCCTGACGCCTACACCTCACCCTGACCCCTACACCTCACTCTGACCCCTGCACCTCACCCTGACCCCTACACTTCACTCTGACCCGTACATCCATCCCTGACGCCTACACCTCACCCTGGCCCTACACCTCTCCCTGACCCTTACACCTCACCCTGACCCCTACACCTCATCCTGACCCCTACACCTCACCCTGGCCCCCTACACCTCACCCTGACCCCTACACATCACCTTGACCCCTACATACATCCCTGACCCCTACACCTCACCCTGGCCCCTGCACCTCACCCTGATCCCTACACCTCTCCCTGACCCTTACATCTCACACTGACCCCTACACCTCACACTGACCCCTACACCTCACCCTGACCCCTACATCCATCCCTGACGCCTACACCTCACACTGACCCCTACACCTCACACTGACCCCTACACCTCACCCTGACCCGTACATCCATCCCTGACCCCCACACCTCAACCTGACCCCTACAACTCACCCTGGCCCCTTACACCTCACCCTGACCCCTACACATCACCTTGACCCCTACATCCATCCCTGACCCCTGCACCTCACCCTGACACCTACTCCTCTCCCTGACCCTTAAACCTCACCCTGACCCCTACACCTCATCCTGACTCCAACACCTCACCCTGACCCCTACACCTCACCCTCACACCTACACCTCACCCTGACCCCTACACCTCACCTTGACCCCTACATCCATCCCTGACCACTACACATCACCCTGACCCCTACATCTCACACTGACCCCTACACCTCACCCTGACCCCTACATCCATCCCTGACGCCTACACCTCACCCTGACCCCTACATCTCACTCTGACCCCTACATCCATCCCTGACGCCTACACCTCACCCTGACCCCTACACCTCACTCTGACCCGTACATCCATCCCTGACGCCTACACCTCACACTGACCCCTACACCTCACTCTGACCCCTACACCTCACCCTGACCCCTACATCCATCCCTGACCCCTACACATCACCCTGACCCCTACATCTCACACTGACCCCTACACCTCACCCTGACCCCTACATCCATCCCTGACGCCTACACCTCACTCTGACCCCTGCACCTCACCCTGATCCCTACACCTCTCCCTGACCCCTACATCTCACACTGACCCCTACACCTCATCCTGACCCGTACATCCATCCCTGACACCTACACCTCACACTGACCCCTACACCTCACTCTGACCCCTACACCTCACCCTGACCCCTACACCTCACTCTGACCCGTACATCCATCCCTGACGCCTACACCTCACCCTGACCCCTACACCTCACTCTGACCCCTACATCCATCCCTGATGCCTACACCTCACCCTGAACTCTACACCTCAGCCTGAACCCTACACCTCACTCTGACCCCTACATCCATCCCTGACGCCTACACCTCACCCTGAACTCTACATCCATCCCTGACCCCTACACCTCACCTTGACCCCTACATCCATCCCTGATGCCTACACCTCACCCTGACCACTACACCTCACCCTGACCCCTACATCCATCCCTGTCCCGTACACCTCACCCTGACCTCTACACCTCACCCTGACCCCTACATCCATCCCTGACACCTACACCTCACTCTGACCCGTACATCCATCCCTGACGCCTACACCTCACCCTGACCCCTACACCTCACTCTGACCCCTACATCCATCCCTGATGCCTACACCTCACCCTGAACTCTACACCTCAGCCTGAACCCTACACCTCACTCTGACCCCTACATCCATCCCTGACGCCTACACCTCACCCTGAACTCTACATCCATCCCTGACCCCTACACCTCACCTTGACCCCTACATCCATCCCTGATGCCTACACCTCACCCTGACCACTACACCTCACCCTGACCCCTACATCCATCCCTGACCCGTACACCTCACCCTGATCCCTACACCTCATCCTGACCCCTACATCCATCCCTGACACCTACACCTCACCCTGACCCCTACATCCATCCCTGACACCTACACCTCACCCTGACCCCTACATCTCACACTGACCCCTACACCTCACCCTGACCCCTACATCCATCCCTGACGCCTACTCCTCACCTTGACCCCTACATCCATCACTGACCCCTACACCTCACCCTGACCCCTGCATCTCACCCTGACCCCTACACCTCACTCTGACCCGTACATCCATCCCTGACGCCTACACCTCACACTGACCCCTACACCTCACTCTGACCCCTACACCTCACCCTGACCCCTACATCCATCTCTGACCACTACATCCATCCCTGACCCCTACCTCCATCCCTGACGCCTACACCTCACCCTGACCCCTACACATCACTCTGACCCCTGCACCTCACCCTGATCCCTACACCTCTCCCTGACCCCTACCCCTCACCCTGACCCCTACATGCATCCCTGACCCCTACACCTCACCCTGACCCCTACATCCATCCCTGAACCCCACACCTCACCCTGACCCCTACACCTCAACCTGGCCCCCTACACCTCACCCTGACCCCTACACATCACCTTGACCCCTACATCCATCCCTGACCCCTGCACCTCACCCTGACCCCTACACCTCTCCCTGACCCTTAAACCTCACCCTGACTCCTACACCTCACCCTGACCCCTACACCTCACACTCACCCCTACACCTCACCCTGGCCCCCTACACCACACCCTGACCCCTACACCTCACCTTGACCCCTACATCCATCCCTGACCCCTACACATCACCCTGACCCCTACATCTCACACTGACCCCTACACCTCACCCTGACCCCTACATCCATCCCTGACGCCTACACCTCACTCTGACCCCTGCACCTCACCCTGATCCCTACACCTCTCCCTGACCCCTACATCTCACACTGACCCCTACACCTCATCCTGACCCGTACATCCATCCCTGACACCTACACCTCACACTGACCCCTACACCTCACTCTGACCCCTACACCTCACCCTGACCCCTACACCTCACTCTGACCCGTACATCCATCCCTGACGCCTACACCTCACCCTGACCCCTACACCTCACTCTGACCCCTACACCTCACCCTGACCCCTACATCCATCCCTGACCCCTACATCCATCCCTGACCCCTACATCCATCCCTGACCCCTACATCCATCCCTGACGCCTACACCTCACACTGACCCCTACACCTCACTCTGACCCCTACATCCATCCCTGACGCCTACACCTCACCCTGACCCCTACACCTCACCCTGGCCCCCTACACCTCACCCTGAACTCTACATCTCACCCTGAACCCTACACCTCACTCTGACCCCTACATCCATCCCTGACGCCTACACCTCACACTGACCCCTACACCTCACACTGACCCCTAACCCTCACCCTGACTCCTACACCCATCCCTGACCCCCACACCTCACCCTGACCCCTACACCTCACCCTGGCCCCCTACACCTCACCCTGACCCCTACACATCACCTTGACCCCTACATCCATCCCTGACCCCTGCACCTCACCCTGACCTCTACACCTCTCGCTGACCCTTACACCTCACCCTGACCCCTACACCTCATCCTGACTCCTACACCTCACCTGACCCCTACACCTCACCCCCAGCCCTACACCTCACCCTGGCCCCCTACACCTCACCCAGACCCCTACACCTCACCTTGACCCCTACATCCATCCCTGACCCCTACACATCACCCTGACCCCTACATCTCACACTGACCCCTACACCTCACCCTGACCCCTACATCCATCCCTGACGCCTACACCTCACCCAGACCCCTACACCTCACCCTGACCCCTACATCCATCCCTGACGCCTACACCTCACTCTGACCCCTGCACCTCACCCTGATCCCTACACCTCACTCTGACCCCTACACCTCACCCTGACCCCTACACCTCACCATGATCCCTACACCTCACTCTGACCCCTACACCTCACCCTGACCCCTACACCTCACTCTGACCCCTACATCCATCCCTGACGCCTACACCTCACCCTGACCCCTACACCTCACTCTGACCCCTACATCCATCCCTGACCCCCACACCTCACCCTGACCCCTACACCTCACCCTGGCCCCCTACAACTCACCCTGACCCCTACACATCACCTTGACCCATACATCCATCCCTGACCCCTGCACCTCACACTGACGCCTACACCTCTCCATGACCCTTACACCTCACCCTGACCCCTACACCTCATCCTGACTCCTACACCTCACCCTGACCCCTACACCTCACCCTCACCCCTACACCTCACACTGGCCCCCTACACCTCACCCTGACCCCTACACCTCACCTTGACCCCTACATCCATCCCTGACACCTACACCTCACCCTGACCCCTACACCTCACTCTGACCCCTACATCCATCCCTGACGCCTACACCTCACCCTGACCCCTACACCTCACTCTGACCCGTACATCCATCCCTGACGCCTACACCTCACACTGACCCCTACACCTCACTCTGACCCCTACACCTCACCCTGACCCCTACATCCATCCCTGACCCCTACATCCATCCCTGACCCCTACATCCATCCCTGACCCCTACATCCATCCCTGACGCCTACACCTCACCCTGACCCCTACATCCATCCCTGACGCCTACACCTCACCCTGAACTCTACACCTCACCCTGAACCCTACACCTCACCCTGACACCTACATCCATCCCTGACGCCTACACCTCACCTTGACCCCTACATCCATCCCTGATGCCTACACCTCACCCTGACCACTACACCCCACACTGACCCCTACATCCATCCCTGACCCGTACACCTCACCCTGACCCCGACACCTCATCCTGACCCCTACATCCATCCCTGACACCTACACCTCACCGTGACCCCTACATCTCACACTGACCCCTACACCTCACCCTGACCCCTGCACCTCACCCTGACCCCTACACTTCACTCTGACCCGTACATCCATCCCTGACGCCTACACCTCACACTGACCCCTACACCTCACTCTGACCCCTACACCTCACCCTGAACTCTACATCTCACCCTGAACCCTACATCCATCCCTGACGCCTACACCTCACCTTGACCCGTACATCCATCCCTGATGTCTACACCTCACCCTGACCACTACATCCATCCCTGACCACTGCACCTCACCCTGACCCCTACATCCATCCCTGACCCCTACATCCATCCCTGACCCCTACACCTCACCTTGACCCCTACATCCATCCCTGATGTCTACACCTAACCCTGACCCCTACACCTCACCCTGACCCCTGCACCTCACCCTGACCCCTACACTTCACTCTGACCCGTACATCCATCCCTGACGCCTACACCTCACACTGACCCCTACACCTCACTCTGACCCCTACACCTCACCCTGAACTCTACATCTCACCCTGAACCCTACACCTCACTCTGACCCATACATCCATCCCTGACGCCTACACCTCACCTTGACCCCTACATCCATCCCTGATGTCTACACCTCACCCTGACCACTACAACTCACCCTGACCCCTACATCCATCCCTGACGCCTACACCTCACCTTGACCCCTACATCCATCCCTGATGTCTACACCTAACCCTGACCCCTACATCCATCCCTGACCCGTACACCTCACCCTGACCCCACCACCTCACCCTGACGCCTACACCTCACCCTGACCCCTACACCTCACTCTGACCCCTGCACCTCACCCTGACCCCTACACTTCACTCTGACCCGTACATCCATCCCTGACGCCTACACCTCACCCTGGCCCTACACCTCTCCCTGACCCTTACACCTCACCCTGACCCCTACACCTCATCCTGACCCCTACACCTCACACTGGCCCCCTACACCTCAACCTGACCCCTACACATCACCTTGACCCCTACATACATCCCTGACCCCTACACCTCACCCTGGCCCCTGCACCTCACCCTGATCCCTACACCTCTCCCTGACCCTTACATCTCACACTGACCCCTACACCTCACCCTGACCCCTACATCCATCCCTGACACCTACACCTCACCCTGACCCCTACCCCTCACTCTGACCCCTACATCCATCCCTGACGCCTACACCTCACACTGACCCCTACATCCATCCCTGATGTCTACACCTAACCCTGACCCCTACATCCATCCCTGACCCGTACACCTCACCCTGACCCCACCACCTCACCCTGACGCCTACACCTCACCCTGACCCCTACACCTCACTCTGACCCCTGCACCTCACCCTGACCCCTACACTTCACTCTGACCCGTACATCCATCCCTGACGCCTACACCTCACCCTGGCCCTACACCTCTCCCTGACCCTTACACCTCACCCTGACCCCTACACCTCATCCTGACCCCTACACCTCACACTGGCCCCCTACACCTCACCCTGACCCCTACACATCACCTTGACCCCTACATACATCCCTGACCCCTACACCTCACCCTGGCCCCTGCACCTCACCCTGATCCCTACACCTCTCCCTGACCCTTACATCTCACACTGACCCCTACACCTCACCCTGACCCCTACATCCATCCCTGACACCTACACCTCACCCTGACCCCTACCCCTCACTCTGACCCCTACATCCATCCCTGACGCCTACACCTCACACTGACCCCTACACCTCACACTGACCCCTACACCTCACCCTGACCCGTACATCCATCCCTGACCCCCACACCTCAACCTGACCCCTACAACTCACCCTGGCCCCTTACACCTCACCCTGACCCCTACACATCACCTTGACCCCTACATCCATCCCTGACCCCTGCACCTCACCCTGATCCCTACACCTCATTCTGACCCGTACATCCATCCCTGACGCCTACACCTCACCCTGGCCCTACACCTCACTCTGACCCCTACATCCATCCCTGAAGCCTACACCTCACCCTGACCCCTACACCTCACTCTGACCCCTACACCTCACCCTGACCCCTACACATCACCTTGACCCCTACATCCATCCCTGACCCCTGCACCTCACCCTGACCCCTACACCTCACCCTGACCCCTACACCTCTCCCTGACCCCTACATCTCACACTGACCCCTACACCTCATCCTGACCCGTACATCCATCCCTGACACCTACACCTCACACTGACCCCTACACCTCACTCTAACCCCTACACCTCACCCTGACCCCTACACCTCACTCTGACCCGTACATCCATCCCTGACGCCTACACCTCACCCTGACCCCTACACCTCACTCTGACCCCTACACCTCACCCTGACCCCTACATCCATCCCTGACCCATACATCCATCCCTGACCCCTACATCCATCCCTGACCCCTACATCCATCCCTGACGCCTACACCTCACCCTGACCCCTACACCTCACTCTGACCCCTACATCCATCCCTGACGCCTACACCTCACCCTGACCCCTACACCTCACCCTGGCCCCCTACACCTCACCCTGAACTCTACATCTCACCCTGAACCCTACACCTCACTCTGACCCCTACATCCATTCCTGACGCCTACACCTCACCTTGACCCCTACATCCATCCCTGATGTCTACACCTCACCCTGACCACTACACCTCACCCTGACCCCTACATCGATCCCTGACCCGTACACCTCACCCTGACCCCTACATCTCACACTGACCCCTACACCTTACCCTGACCCCTACATCCATCCCTGACGCCTACACCTCACCCTGACCCCTACATCTCACTCTGACCCCTACATCCATCCCTGACGCCTACACCTCACCCTGACCCCTACACCTCACTCTGACCCGTACATCCATCCCTGACGCCTACACCTCACACTGACCCCTACACCTCACTCTGACCCCTACACCTCACCCTGACCCCTACACCTCACTCTGACCTGTACATCCATCCCTGACGCCTACACCTCACCCTGACCCCTACACCTCACTCTGACCCCTACATCCATCCCTGATGCCTACACCTCACCCTGAACTCTACACCTCAGCCTGAACCCTACACCTCACTCTGACCCCTACATCCATCCCTGACGCCTACACCTCACCCTGAACTCTACATCCATCCCTGACCCCTACACCTCACCTTGACCCCTACATCCATCCCTGATGCCTACACCTCACCCTGACCACTACACCTCACCCTGACCCCTACATCCATCCCTGACCCGTACACCTCACCCTGACCTCTACACCTCACCCTGACCCCTACATCCATCCCTGACACCTACACCTCACTCTGACCCGTACATCCATCCCTGACGCCTACACCTCACCCTGACCCCTACACCTCACTCTGACCCCTACATCCATCCCTGATGCCTACACCTCACCCTGAACTCTACACCTCAGCCTGAACCCTACACCTCACTCTGACCCCTACATCCATCCCTGACGCCTACACCTCACCCTGAACTCTACATCCATCCCTGACCCCTACACCTCACCTTGACCCCTACATCCATCCCTGATGCCTACACCTCACCCTGACCACTACACCTCACCCTGACCCCTACATCCATCCCTGACCCGTACACCTCACCCTGATCCCTACACCTCATCCTGACCCCTACATCCATCCCTGACACCTACACCTCACCCTGACCCCTACATCCATCCCTGACACCTACACCTCACCCTGACCCCTACATCTCACACTGACCCCTACACCTCACCCTGACCCCTACATCCATCCCTGACGCCTACTCCTCACCTTGACCCCTACATCCATCACTGACCCCTACACCTCACCCTGACCCCTGCATCTCACCCTGACCCCTACACCTCACTCTGACCCGTACATCCATCCCTGACGCCTACACCTCACACTGACCCCTACACCTCACTCTGACCCCTACACCTCACCCTGACCCCTACATCCATCTCTGACCACTACATCCATCCCTGACCCCTACCTCCATCCCTGACGCCTACACCTCACCCTGACCCCTACACATCACTCTGACCCCTGCACCTCACCCTGATCCCTACACCTCTCCCTGACCCCTACCCCTCACCCTGACCCCTACATGCATCCCTGACCCCTACACCTCACCCTGACCCGTACATCCATCCCTGAACCCCACACCTCACCCTGACCCCTACACATCACCTTGACCCCTACATCCATCCCTGACCCCTGCACCTCACCCTGTCCCCTACACCTCTCCCTGACCCTTAAACCTCACCCTGACTCCTACACCTCACCCTGACCCCTACACCTCACACTCACCCCTACACCTCACCCTGGCCCCCTACACCACACCCTGACCCCTACTCCTCACCTTGACCCCTACATCCATCCCTGACCCCTACACATCACCCTGACCCCTACATCTCACACTGACCCCTACACCTCACCCTGACCCCTACATCCATCCCTGACGCCTACACCTCACTCTGACCCCTGCACCTCACCCTGATCCCTACACCTCTCCCTGACCCCTACATCTCACACTGACCCCTACACCTCATCCTGACCCGTACATCCATCCCTGACACCTACACCTCACACTGACCCCTACACCTCACTCTGACCCCTACACCTCACCCTGACCCCTACACCTCACTCTGACCCGTACATCCATCCCTGACGCCTGCATCTCACCCTGACCCCTACACCTCACTCTGACCCCTACACCTCACCCTGACCCCTACATCCATCCCTGACCCCTACATCCATCCCTGACCCCTACATCCATCCCTGACCCCTACATCCATCCCTGACGCCTACACCTCACCCTGACCCCTACACCTCACTCTGACCCCTACATCCATCCCTGACGCCTACACCTCACCCTGACCCCTACACCTCAACCTGGCCCCCTACACCTCACCCTGAACTCTACATCTCACCCTGAACCCTACACCTCACTCTGACCCCTACATCCATCCCTGACGCCTACACCTCACCTTGACCCCTACATCCATCCCTGATGTCTACACCTCACCCTGACCACTACACCTCACCCTGACCCCTACATCCATCCCTGACCCGTACACCTCACCCTGACCCCTACATCCATCCCTGACCCGTACACCTCACCCTGACCCCTACACCTCACCCTGACGCCTACACCTCACCCTGACCCCTACACCTCACTCTGACCCCTGCACCTCACCCTGATCCCTACACCTCATTCTGACCCGTACATCCATCCCTGACGCCTACACCTCACCCTGGCCCTACACCTCACTCTGACCCCTACATCCATCCCTGACGCCTACACCTCACCCTGACCCCTACACATCACTCTGACCCCTACACCTCACCCTGACCCCTACACATCACCTTGACCCCTACATCCATCCCTGACCCCTGCACCTCACCCTGACCCCTACACCTCACCCTGACCCCTACACCTCTCCCTGACCCCTACATCTCACACTGACCCCTACACCTCATCCTGACCCGTACATCCATCCCTGACACCTACACCTCACACTGACCCCTACACCTCATTCTGACCCCTACACCTCACCCTGACCCCGACACCTCACTCTGACCCGTACATCCATCCCTGACGCCTACACCTCACCCTGACCCCTACACCTCACTCTGACCCCTACACCACACTCTGACCCCTACATCCATCCCTGACCCATACATCCATCCCTGACCCCTACATCCATCCCTGACCCCTACATCCATCCCTGACGCCTACACCTCACCCTGACCCCTACACCTCACTCTGACCCCTACATCCATCCCTGACGCCTACACCTCACCCTGAACACTACACCTCACCCTGGCCCCCTACACCTCACCCTGAACTCTACATCTCACCCTGAACCCTACACCTCACTCTGACCCCTACATCCATTCCTGACGCCTACACCTCACCTTGACCCCTACATCCATCCCTGATGTCTACACCTCACCCTGACCACTACACCTCACCCTGACCCCTACATCGATCCCTGACCCGTACACCTCACCCTGACCCCTACACCTCACCCTGACGCCTACACCTCACCCTGACCCCTACACCTCACTCTGACCCCTGCACCTCACCCTGATCCCTACACCTCATTCTGACCCGTACATCCATCCCTGACGCCTACACCTCACCCTGGCCCTACACCTCACTCTGACCCCTACATCCATCCCTGACGCCTACACCTCACCCTGACCCCTACACATCACTCTGACCCCTACACCTCACCCTGACCCCTACACATCACCTTGACCCCTACATCCATCCCTGACCCCTGCACCTCACACTGACCCCTACACCTCACCCTGACCCCTACACCTCTCCCTGACCCCTACATCTCACACTGACCCCTACACCTCATCCTGACCCGTACATCCATCCCTGACACCTACACCTCACACTGACCCCTACACCTCATTCTGACCCCTACACCTCACCCTGACCCCTACACCTCACTCTGACCCGTACATCCATCCCTGACGCCTACACCTCACCCTGACCCCTACACCTCACTCTGACCCCTACACCTCACTCTGACCCCTACATCCATCCCTGACCCATACATCCATCCCTGACCCCTACATCCATCCCTGACCCCTACATCCATCCCTGACGCCTACACCTCACCCTGACCCCTACACCTCACTCTGACCCCTACATCCATCCCTGACGCCTACACCTCACCCTGAACCCTACACCTCACCCTGGCCCCCTACACCTCACCCTGAACTCTACATCTCACCCTGAACCCTACACCTCACTCTGACCCCTACATCCATTCCTGACGCCTACACCTCACCTTGACCCCTACATCCATCCCTGATGTCTACACCTCACCCTGACCACTACACCTCACCCTGACCCCTACATCGATCCCTGACCCGTACACCTCACCCTGACCCCTACACCTCACCCTGACGCCTACACCTCACCCTGACCCCTACACCTCACTCTGACCCCTGCACCTCACCCTGATCCCTACACCTCATTCTGACCCGTACATCCATCCCTGACGCCTACACCTCACCCTGGCCCTACACCTCACTCTGACCCCTACATCCATCCCTGACGCCTACACCTCACACTGACACCTACACCTCACACTGACCCCTACACCTCTCCCTGACCCGTACATCCATCCCTGACCCCCACACCTCAACCTGACCCCTACAACTCACCCTGGCCCCTTACACCTCACCCTGACCCCTACACATCACCTTGACCCCTACATCCATCCCTGACCCCTGCACCTCACCCTGACCCCTACTCCTCTCCCTGACCCTTAAACCTCACCCTGACCCCTACACCTCATCCTGACTCCAACACCTCACCCTGACCCCTACACCTCACCCTCACCCCTACACCTCACCCTGACCCCTAAACCTCACCTTGACCCCTACATCCATCCCTGACCCCTACATCTCACACTGACCCCTACACCTCACCCTGACCCCTACATCCATCCCTGACGCCTACACCTCACCCTGACCCCTACATCTCACTCTGACCCCTACATCCATCCCTGATGCCTACACCTCACCCTGACCCCTACACCTCACTCTGACCCGTACATCCATCCCTGACGCCTACACCTCACACTGACCCCTAAACCTCACTCTGACCCCTACACCTCACCCTGACCCCTACATCCATCCCTGACCCCTACATCCATCCCTGAAGCCTACACCTCACCCTGACCCCTACACCTCACTCTGACCCCTACATCCATCCCTGATGCCTACACCTCACCCTGAACTCTACACCTCAGCCTGAACCCTACACCTCACTCTGACCCCTACATCCATTCCTGACGCCTACACCTCACCCTGAACTCTACATCCATCCCTGACCCCTACACCTCACCTTGACCCCTACATCCATCCCTGATGCCTACACCTCACCCTGACCACTACACCTCACCCTGACCCCTATATCCATCCCTGACCCGTACACCTCACCCTGATCCCTACACCTCACCCTGACCCCTACATCCATCCCTGACACCTACACCTCACCCTGACCCCTACATCCATCCCTGACACCTACACCTCACCCTGACCCCTACATCTCACACTGACCCCTACACCTCACCCTGACCCCTACATCCATCCCTGACGCCTACACCTCACCTTGACCCCTACATCCATCACTGACCCCTACACCTCACCCTGACCCCTGCACCTCACCCTGACCCCTACACCTCAATCTGACCCGTACGTCCATCCCTGACGCCTACACCTCACACTGACCCCTACACCTCACTCTGACCCCTACACCTCACCCTGACCCCTACATCCATCTCTGACCACTACATCCATCCCTGACCCCTACCTCCATCCCTGACGCCTACACCTCACCCTGACCCCTACACATCACTCTGACCCCTGCACCTCACCCTGATCCCTACACCTCTCCCTGACCCCTACCCCTCACCCTGACCCCTACATGCATCCCTGACCCCTACACCTCACCCTGACCCCTACATCCATCCCTGAACCCCACACCTCACACTGACCCCTACACCTCACTCTGACCCCTACATCCATCCCTGACCCCTACATCCATCCCTGACGCCTACACCTCACCCTGACCCCTACACCTCACCCTGACCCCTACACCTCACCCTGACCCCTATATCCATCCCTGACCCCTACATCCATCCTTGACGCCTACACCTCACCCTGACCCCTACACCTCACTCTGAACCCTACATCCATCCCTGACGCCTACACCTCACCCTGAACTCTACACCTCACCCTGAACCCTACACCTCACTCTGACCCCTACATCCATCCCTGACGCCTACACCTCACCTTGACCCCTACATCCATCCCTGATGCCTACACCTCACCCTGACCACTACACCCCACCCTGACCCCTACATCCATCCCTGACCCGTACACCTCACCCTGACCCCTACATCCATCCCTGATGTCTACGCCTCACCCTGACCACTACACATCATCCTGACCCCTACATCCATCCCTGACCCGTACACCTCACCCTGACCCGTACACCTCACCCTGACCCCTACACATCACCCTGACCACTACATCTCACACTGACCCCTACACCTCACCCTGACCCCTACATCCATCCCTGACGCCTACACCTCACTCTGACCCCTGCACCTC
The DNA here is from genome assembly GCF_030144855.1 of Hypanus sabinus. Lineage (NCBI taxonomy): Eukaryota > Metazoa > Chordata > Chondrichthyes > Myliobatiformes > Dasyatidae > Hypanus > Hypanus sabinus. The sequence goes on along the minus strand of NW_026781707.1, from coordinate 85,736 downwards.
ACCCTGATCCCTACACCTCTCCCTGACCCCTACATCTCACACTGACCCCTACACCTCACCCTGACCCCTACATCCATCCCTGACACCTACACCTCACCCTGACCCCTACACCTCACCCTGACCCCTACACCTCACTCTGACCCGTACATCCATCCCTGACGCCTACACCTCACACTGACCCCTACACCTCACACTGACCCCTAACCCTCACCCTGACTCCTACATCCATCCCTGACCCCCACACCTCACCCTGACCCCTACACCTCACCCTGGCCCCCTACACCTCACCCTGACCCCTACACATCACCTTGACCCCTACATCCATCCCTGACCCCTGCACCTCACCCTGACCTCTACACCTCTCGCTGACCCTTACACCTCACCCTGACCCCTATACCTCATCCTGACTCCTACACCTCACCCTGACCCCTACACCTCACCCCCACCCCTACACCTCACCCTGGCCCCCTACACCTCACCCAGACCCCTACACCTCACCTTGACCCCTACATCCATCCCTGACCCCTACACATCACCCCTACATCTCACACTGACCCCTACACCTCACCCTGACCCCTACATCCATTCCTGACGCCTACACCTCACCCTGACCCCTACACCTCACCCTGACCCCTACATCCATCCCTGACGCCTACACCTCACTCTGACCCCTGCACCTCACCCTGATCCCTACACCTCACTCTGACCCCTACACCTCACCCTGACCCCTACACCTCACTCTGACCCCTACATCCATCCCTGACGCCTACACCTCACCCTGACCCCTACACCTCACTCTGACCCGTACATCCATTCCTGACGCCTACACCTCATCCTGACCCCTACACCTCACTCTGACCCCTACATCCATCCCTGACCCCCACACCTCACCCTGACCCCTACACCTCACCCTGGCCCCCTACAACTCACCCTGACCCCTGCACCTCACCCTGACGCCTACACCTCTGCATGACCCTTACACCTCACCCTGACCCCTACACCTCATCCTGACTCCTACACCTCACCCTGACCCCTACACCTCACCCTCACCCCTACACCTCACCCTCACCCCTACACCTCACCCTGGCCCCCTACACCTCACCCTGACTACTACACCTCACCTTGACCCCTACATCCATCCCTGACCCCTACACATCACCCAGACCCCTACATCTCACACTGGTCCCTACACCTCACCCTGACCCCTGCACCTCACCCTTATCCCTACACCTCTCCCTGACCCCTACATCTCACACTGACCCCTACACCTCACCCTGACCCCTACATCCATCCCTCACACCTACACCTCACCCTGACCCCTACACCTCACTCTGACCCCTACATCCATCCCTGACGCCTACACCTCACACTGACCCCTACACCTCACTCTGACCCGTACATCCATCCCTGACGCCTACACCTCACACTGACCCCTACACCTCACTCTGACCCCTACACCTCACCCTGACCCCTACATCCAACCCTGACCCCTACATCCATCCCTGACCCCTACATCCATCCCTGACGCCTACACCTCACTCTGACCCCTACATCCATCCCTGACTCCTACACCTCACCCTGAACTCTACAACTCACCCTGAACCCTACACCTCACCCTGACCCCTACATCCATCCCTGACGCCTACACCTCACCCTGACCCCTACATCCATCCCTGACCCCCAAACCTCACCCTGGCCCCCTACACCTCACCCTGACCCCTACATCCATCCCTGACCCCAACATCCATCCCTGACCCCTACACCTCACTCTGACCCCTACATCCATCCCTGACGCCTACACCTCACCCTGACCCCTACACCTCACCCTGGCCCCCTACACCTCACCCTGAACTCTACATCTCACCCTGAACCCTACACCTCACTCTGACCCCTACATCCATCCCTGACGCCTACACCTCACCTTGACCCCTACATCCATCCCTGATGTCTACACCTCACCCTGACCACTACACCTTACCCTGACCCCTACATCCATCCCTGACCCGTACACCTCACCCTGACCCCTACACCTCACCCTGACGCCTACACCTCACCCTGACCCCTACACCTCACTCTGACCCCTGCACCTCACCCTGATCCCTACACCTCATTCTGACCCGTACATCCATCCCTGACGCCTACACCTCACCCTGACCCCTACACCTCACTCTGACCCCTACACCTCACCCTGACCCCTACACATCACCTTGACCCCTACATCCATCCCTGACCCCTGCACCTCACCCTGACGCCTACACCTCACCCTGACCCCTACACCTCTCCCTGACCCCTACATCTCACACTGACCCCTACACCTCATCCTGACCCGTACATCCATCCCTGACACCTACACCTCACACTGACCCCTACACCTCACTCTGACCCCTACACCTCACCCTGACCCCTACACCTCACTCTGACCCGTACATCCATCCCTGACGCCTACACCTCACCCTGACCCCTACACCTCACTCTGACCCCTACACCTCACCCTGACCCCTACATCCATCCCTGACCCATACATCCATCCCTGACCCCTACATCCATCCCTGACCCCTACATCCAACCCTGACCCCTACACCTCACCCTGACCCCTACACCTCACTCTGACCCCTACATCCATCCCTGACGCCTACACCTCACCTTGACCCCTACATCCATCCCTGATGTCTACACCTCACCCTGACCACTACACCTTACCCTGACCCCTACATCCATCCCTGACCCGTACACCTCACCCTGACCCCTACACCTCACCCTGACGCCTACACCTCACCCTGACCCCTACACCTCACTCTGACCCCTGCACCTCACCCTGATCCCTACACCTCATTCTGACCCGTACATCCATCCCTGATGCCTACACCTCACCCTGACCCCTACACCTCACTCTGACCCCTACACCTCACCCTGACCCCTACACATCACCTTGACCCCTACATCCATCCCTGACCACTGCACCTCACCCTGACCCCTACATCCATCCCTGACCCATACATCCATCCCTGACCCCTACATCCATCCCTGACCCCTACATCCAACCCTGAACTCTACATCTCACCCTGAACCCTACACCTCACTCTGACCCCTACATCCATCCCTGACGCCTACACCTCACCTTGACCCCTACATCCATCCCTGATGTCTACACCTCACCCTGACCACTACACCTTACCCTGACCCCTACATCCATCCCTGACCCGTACACCTCACCCTGACCCCTACACCTCACCCTGACGCCTACACCTCACCCTGACCCCTACACCTCACTCTGACCCCTGCACCTCACCCTGATCCCTACACCTCATTCTGACCCGTACATCCATCCCTGACGCCTACACCTCACCCTGACCCCTACACCTCACTCTGACCCCTACACCTCACCCTGACCCCTACACATCACCTTGACCCCTACATCCATCCCTGACCCCTGCACCTCACCCTGACGCCTACACCTCACCCTGACCCCTACACCTCTCCCTGACCCCTACATCTCACACTGACCCCTACACCTCATCCTGACCCGTACATCCATCCCTGACACCTACACCTCACACTGACCCCTACACCTCACTCTGACCCCTACACCTCACCCTGACCCCTACACCTCACTCTGACCCGTACATCCATCCCTGACGCCTACACCTCACCCTGACCCCTACACCTCACTCTGACCCCTACACCTCACCCTGACCCCTACATCCATCCCTGACCCATACATCCATCCCTGACCCCTACATCCATCCCTGACCCCTACATCCAACCCTGACCCCTACACCTCACCCTGACCCCTACACCTCACTCTGACCCCTACATCCATCCCTGACGCCTACACCTCACCCTGACCCCTACACCTCACCCTGGCCCCCTACACCTCACCCTGAACTCTACATCTCACCCTGAACCCTACACCTCACTCTGACCCCTACATCCATCCCTGACGCCTACACCTCACCTTCACCCCTACATCCATCCCTGACCCCTACATCTCACCCTGACCACTACACCTCACCCTGACCCCTACATCCATCCCTGACCCGTACACCTCACCCTGACCCCTACACCTCACCCTGACGCCTACACCTCACCCTGACCCCTACACCTCAGTCTGACCCCTGCACCTCACCCTGATCCCTACACCTCATTCTGACCCGTACATCCATCCCTGACGCCTACACCTCACCCTGGCCCTACACCTCACTCTGACCCCTACATCCATCCCTGACGCCTACACCTCACACTGACCCCTACACCTCACACTGACCCCTACACCTCTCCCTGACCCGTACATCCATCCCTGACCCCCACACCTCAACCTGACCCCTACAACTCACCCTGGCCCCTTACACCTCACCCTGACCCCTACACATCACCTTGACCCCTACATCCATCCCTGACCCCTGCACCTCACCCTGACCCCTACTCCTCTCCCTGACCCTTAAACCTCACCCTGACCCCAAAACATCATCCTGACTCCAACACCTCACCCTGACCCCTACACCTCACCCTCACCCCTACACCTCACCCTGACCCCTACACCTCACCTTGACCCCTACATCCATCCCTGACCCCTACATCTCACACTGACCCCTACACCTCACCCTGACCCCTACATCCATCCCTGACGCCTAGACCTCACCCTGACCCCTACATCTCACTCTGACCCCTACATCCATCCCTGACGCCTACACCTCACCCTGACCCCTACACCTCACTCTGACCCGTACATCCATCCCTGACGCCTACACCTCACACTGACCCCTACACCTCACTCTGACCCCTACACCTCACCCTGACCCCTACATCCATCCCTGACCCCTACATCCATCCCTGACGCCTACACCTCACCCTGACCCCTACACCTCACTCTGACCCCTACATCCATCCCTGATGCCTACACCTCACCCTGAACTCTACACCTCAGCCTGAACCCTACACCTCACTCTGACCCCTACATCCATTCCTGACGCCTACACCTCACCCTGAACTCTACATCCATCCCTGACCCCTACACCTCACCTTGACCCCTACATCCATCCCTGATGCCTACACCTCACCCTGACCACTACACCTCACCCTGACCCCTACATCCATCCCTGACCCGTACACCTCACCCTGATCCCTACACCTCACCCTGACCCCTACATCCATCCCTGACACCTACACCTCACCCTGACCCCTACATCCATCCCTGACACCTACACCTCACCCTGACCCCTACATCTCACACTGACCCCTACACCTCACCCTGACCCCTACATCCATCCCTGACGCCTACACCTCACCTTGACCCCTACATCCATCACTGACCCCTACACCTCACCCTGACCCCTGCACCTCACCCTGACCCCTACACCTCAATCTGACCCGTACGTCCATCCCTGACGCCTACACCTCACACTGACCCCTACACCTCACTCTGACCCCTACACCTCACCCTGACCCCTACATCCATCTCTGACCACTACATCCATCCCTGACCCCTACCTCCATCCCTGACGCCTACACCTCACCCTGACCCCTACACATCACTCTGACCCCTGCACCTCACCCTGATCCCTACACCTCTCCCTGACCCCTACCCCTCACCCTGACCCCTACATGCATCCCTGACCCCTACACCTCACCCTGACCCCTACATCCATCCCTGAACCCCACACCTCACCCTGACCCCTACACCTCAACCTGGCCCCCAACACCTCACCCTGACCCCTACAGATCACCTTGACCCCTACATCCATCCCTGACCCCTGCACCTCACCCTGACCCCTACACCTCTCCCTGACCCTTAAACCTCACCCTGACCCCTACACCTCATCCTGACTCCTACACCTCACCCTGACCCCTACACCTCACACTCACCCCTACACCTCACCTTGACCCCTACATCCATCCCTGACCCCTACACATCACCCTGACCCCTACATCTCACACTGACCCCTACACCTCACCCTGACCCCTACATCCATTCCTGACGCCTACACCTCACTCTGACCCCTGCACCTCACCCTGATCCCTACACCTCTCCCTGACCCTTACATCTCACACTGACCCCTACACCTCATCCTGACCCCTACATCCATCCCTGACACCTACACCTCACACTGACCCCTACACCTCACTCTGACCCCTACACCTCACCCTGACCCCTACACCTCACTCTGACCCGTACATCCATCCCTGACGCCTACACCTCACCCTGACCCCTACACCTCACTCTGACCCCTACACCTCACCCTGACCCCTACATCCATCCCTGACCCCTACATCCATCCCTGACCCCTACATCCATCCCTGACGCCTACACCTCACCCTGACCCCTACACCTCACCCTGGCCCACTACACCTCACCCTGACCCCTACACATCACCTTGACCCCTACATCCATCCCTGACCCCTGCACCTCACCCTGACCTCTACACCTCTCCCTGACCCCTACACCTCATCCTGACTCCTACACCTCACCCTGACCCCTACAGCTCACCCCCACCCCTACACCTCACCCTGGCCCCCTACACCTCACCCAGACCCCTACACCTCACCTTGACCCCTACATCCATCACTGACCCCTACACATCACCCTGACCCCTACATCTCACACTGACCCCTACACCTCACCCTGACCCCTACATCCATCCCTGACGCCTACACCTCACCCTGACCCCTACACCTCACCCTGACCCCTACATCCATCCCTGACGCCTACACCTCACTCTGACCCCTGCACCTCACCCTGATCCCTACACCTCACTCTGACCCCTACATCCATCCCTGATGCCTACACCTCACCCTGACCCCTACACCTCACTCTGACCCGTACATCCATTCCTGACGCCTACACCTCACCCTGACCCCTACACCTCACTCTGACCCCTACATCCATCACTGACCCCCACACCTCTCCCTGACCCCTACATCTCACACTGACCCCTACACCTCACCCTGACCCCTACATCCATCCCTGACACCTACACCGCACCCTGACCCCTACACCTCACTCTGACCCGTACATCCATCCCTGACGCCTACACCTCACACTGACCCCTACACCTCACTCTGACCCCTACATCCATCCCTGACCCCTACATCCATCCCTGACGCCTACACCTCACCCTGACCCCTACACCTCACCCTGACCCCTACACCTCACCCTGACCCCTATATCCATCCCTGACCCCTACATCCATCCTTGACGCCTACACCTCACCCTGACCCCTACACCTCACTCTGAACCCTACATCCATCCCTGACGCCTACACCTCACCCTGAACTCTACACCTCACCCTGAACCCTACACCTCACTCTGACCCCTACATCCATCACTGACCCCTACACATCACCCTGACCCCTACATCTCACACTGACCCCTACACCTCACCCTGACCCCTACATCCATCCCTGACGCCTACACCTCACCCTGACCCCTACACCTCACCCTGACCCCTACATCCATCCCTGACGCCTACACCTCACTCTGACCCCTGCACCTCACCCTGATCCCTACACCTCACTCTGACCCCTACATCCATCCCTGACGCCTACACCTCACCCTGACCCCTACTGCTCACCCCCACCCCTACACCTCACCCTGGCCCCCTACACCTCACCCAGACCCCTACACCTCACCTTGACCCCTACATCCATCACTGACCCCTACACATCACCCTGACCCCTACATCTCACACTGACCCCTACACCTCACCCTGACCCCTACATCCATCCCTGACGCCTACACCTCACCCTGACCCCTACACCTCACCCTGACCCCTACATCCATCCCTGACGCCTACACCTCACTCTGACCCCTGCACCTCACCCTGATCCCTACACCTCACTCTGACCCCTACATCCATCCCTGATGCCTACACCTCACCCTGACCCCTACACCTCACTCTGACCCGTACATCCATTCCTGACGCCTACACCTCACCCTGACCCCTACACCTCACTCTGACCCCTACATCCATCACTGACCCCCACACCTCTCCCTGACCCCTACATCTCACACTGACCCCTACACCTCACCCTGACCCCTACATCCATCCCTGACACCTACACCGCACCCTGACCCCTACATCCATCCCTGACGCCTACACCTCACACTGACCCCTACACCTCACTCTGACCCCTACATCCATCCCTGACCCCTACATCCATCCCTGACGCCTACACCTCACCCTGACCCCTACACCTCACCCTGACCCCTACACCTCACCCTGACCCCTATATCCATCCCTGACCCCTACATCCATCCTTGACGCCTACACCTCACCCTGACCCCTAAACCTCACTCTGAACCCTACATCCATCCCTGACGCCTACACCTCACCCTGAACTCTACACCTCACCCTGAACCCTACACCTCACTCTGACCCCTACATCCATCCCTGACGCCTACACCTCACCTTGACCCCTACATCCATCCCTGATGCCTACACCTCACCCTGACCACTACACCCCAACCTGACCCCTACATCCATCCCTGACCCGTACACCTAACCCTGACCCCTACATCCATCCCTGATGTCTACGCCTCACCCTGACCACTACACATCATCCTGACCCCTACATCCATCCCTGACCCGTACACCTCACCCTGACCCGTACACCTCACCCTGACCCCTACACCTCACCCTGACCCCTACATCCATCCCTGACGCCTACACCTCACTCTGACCCCTGCACCTCACCCTGATCCCTACACCTCTCCCTGACCCCTACATCTCACACTGACCCCTACACCTCACCCTGACCCCTACATCCATCCCTGACACCTACACCTCACCCTGACCCCTACACCTCACCCTGACCCCTACACCTCACTCTGACCCGTACATCCATCCCTGACGCCTACACCTCACACTGACCCCTACACCTCACACTGACCCCTAACCCTCACCCTGACTCCTACATCCATCCCTGACCCCCACACCTCACCCTGACCCCTACACCTCACCCTGGCCCCCTACACCTCACCCTGACCCCTACACATCACCTTGACCCCTACATCCATCCCTGACCCCTGCACCTCACCCTGACCTCTACACCTCTCGCTGACCCTTACACCTCACCCTGACCCCTATACCTCATCCTGACTCCTACACCTCACCCTGACCCCTACACCTCACACCCACCCCTACACCTCACCCTGGCCCCCTACACCTCACCCAGACCCCTACACCTCACCTTGACCCCTACATCCATCCCTGAACCCTACACATCACCCCTACATCTCACACTGACCCCTACACCTCACCCTGACCCCTACATCCATCCCTGACGCCTACACCTCACCCTGACCCCTACACCTCACCCTGACCCCTACATCCATCCCTGATGCCTACACCTCACTCTGACCCCTGCACCTCACCCTGATCCCTACACCTCACTCTGACCCCTACACCTCACCCTGACCCCTACACCTCACTCTGACCCCTACATCCATCCCTGACGCCTACACCTCACCCTGACCCCTACACCTCACTCTGACCCGTACATCCATTCCTGACGCCTACACCTCATCCTGACCCCTACACCTCACTCTGACCCCTACATCCATCCCTGACCCCCACACCTCACCCTGACCCCTACACCTCACCCTGGCCCCCTACAACTCACCCTGACCCCTACACATCACCTTGACCCATACATCCATCCCTGACCCCTGCACCTCACCCTGACGCCTACACCTCTGCATGACCCTTACACCTCACCCTGACCCCTACACCTCATCCTGACTCCTACACCTCACCCTGACCCCTACACCTCACCCTCACCCCTACACCTCACCCTGGCCCCCTACACCTCACCCTGACCCCTACACCTCACCTTGACCCCTACATCCATCCCTGACCCCTACACATCACCCAGACCCCTACATCTCACACTGGTCCCTACACCTCACCCTGACCCCTGCACCTCACCCTTATCCCTACACCTCTCCCTGACCCCTACATCTCACACTGACCCCTACACCTCACCCTGACCCCTACATCCATCCCTCACACCTACACCTCACCCTGACCCCTACACCTCACTCTGACCCCTACATCCATCCCTGACGCCTACACCTCACCCTGACTCCTACACCTCACTCTGACCCGTACATCCATCCCTGACGCCTACACCTCACACTGACCCCTACACCTCACTCTGACCCCTACACCTCACCCTGACCCCTACATCCAACCCTGACCCCTACATCCATCCCTGACCCCTACATCCATCCCTGACGCCTACACCTCACCCTGACCCCTACATCCATCCCTGACGCCTACACCTCACCCTGAACTCTACACCTCACCCTGAACCCTACACCTCACCCTGACCCCTACATCCATCCCTGACGCCTACACCTCACCCTGACCCCTACATCCATCCCTGACCCCCACACCTCACCCTGGCCCCCTACACCTCACCCTGACCCCTACATCCATCCCTGACCCCAACATCCATCCCTGACCCCTACACCTCACCTTGACCCCTACATCCATCCCTGATGCCTACACCTCACCCTGACCACTACACCCCACCCTGACCCCTACATCCTTCCCTGACCCGTACACCTCACCCTGACCCCTACACCTCATCCTGACCCCTACATCCATCCCTGACACCTACACCTCACCCTGACCCCTACATCTCACACTGACCCCTACACCTAACCCTGACCCCTACATCCATCCCTGACCCCTACACCTCACCCTGACCCCTGCACCTCACCCTGACCCCTACACTTCACTCTGATCCGTACATCCATCCCTGACGCCTACACCTCACACTGACCCCTACACCTCACTCTGACCCCTACACCTTACCCTGAACTCTACATCTCACCCTGAACCCTACACCTCACACTGACCCCTACATCCATCCCTGACGCCTACACCTCACCTTGACCCCTACATCCATCCCTGATGTCTACACCTCACCCTGACCACTACACCTCACCCTGACCCCTACATCCATCCCTGACCCGTACACCTCAGCCTGACCCCTACACCTCACCCTGACGCCTACACCTCACCCTGACCCCTACACCTCACTCTGACCCCTGCACCTCACCCTGATCCCTACACCTCATTCTGACCCGTACATCCATCCCTGACGCCTACACCTCACCCTGGCCCTACACCTCACTCTGACCCCTACATCCATCCCTGACGCCTACACCTCACACTGACCCCTACACCTCACCCTGATCCCTACACCTCTCCCTGACCCTTACATCTCACACTGACCCCTACACCTCACCCTGACCCCTACATCCATCCCTGACACCTACACCTCACCCTGACCCCTACCCCTCACTCTGACCCCTACATCCATCCCTGACGCCTACAACTCACACTGACCCCTACACCTCACACTGACCCCTACACCTCACCCTGACCCGTACATCCATCCCTGACCCCCACACCTCAACCTGACCCCTACACCTCACCCTCACCCCTACACCTCACCCTGGCCCCCTACACCTCACCCTGACCCCTACACCTCACCTTGACCCCTACATCCATCCCTGACCCCTACACATCACCCTGACCCCTACATCTCACACTGACCCCTACACCTCACCCTGACCCCTACATCCATCCCTGACGCCTACACCTCACCCTGACCCCTACACCTCACCCTGACCCCTACATCCATCCCTGACGCCTACACCTCACTCTGACCCCTGCACCTCACACTGATCCCTACACCTCTCCCTGACCCCTACATCTCACACTGACCCCTACACCTCACCCTGACCCCTACATCCATCCCTGACACCTACACCTCACCCTGACACTTACACCTCACTCTGACCCCTACATCCATCCCTGACGCCTACATCTCACACTGACCCCTACACCTCACACTGACCCCTACACCTCACCCTGGCCCCCTGCACCTCACCTTGACCCCTACATCCATCCCTGACCCCTGCACCGCACCCTGACCTCTACACCTCTCCCTGACCCTTACACCTCACCCTGACCCCTACACCTCATCCTGACTCCTACACCTCACCCTGACCCCTACACTTCACCCTCACCCCTACACCTCACCCTGGCCCCCTACACCTCACCCTGACCCCTGCACCTCACCTTGACCCCTACATCCATCCCTGACCCCTACACATCACCCTGACCCCTACATCTCACACTGACCCCTACACCTCAACCTGACCCCTGCACCTCACCCTGATCCCTACACCTCTCCCTGACCCCTACATCTCACACTGACCCCTACACCTCACCCTGACCCCTACATCCATCCCTGATGCCTACACCTCACCCTGACCCCTACATCTATCCCTGATGCCTACACCTCACCCTGACCCCTACACCTCACCCTGACCCCTACATCTCACCCTAAACCCTACATCCATCCCTGATGCCTACACCTCACCCTGACCCCTACATCCATCCCTGACCCCTACACCTCACCCTGACCCCTGCACCTCACCCTGACCCCTACACCTCTCCCTGACCCTTACACCTCACCCTGACCCGTACACCTCATCCTGACTCCTACACCTCACCCTGACCCCTACACCTCAAACTCACCCCTACACCTCACCCTGGTCCCCTACACCTCACCCTGACGCCTACACCTCACCTTGACCCCTACATCCATCCCTGACCCCTACACCTCACCGTGACCCCTACACCTCAGCCTGACCCTCTACAACTCACCCTGACCCCTACAGCTCACCCTGACCGCCTACCCCTTGCTCTGACCCTCTACACCTCACCCTGACCGCCTACCCCTCGCTGTGACCCCTTACAGCTCTCCCAGACCCCCCACACCTCATCCTGACCCCCACACCTCACCCTGACCCCTACACCTCATGCTGACCGCCTACCCCTCGCCTTGACCCCTACACCTCATACTGACTCCTACACCTCATCCTGACCCCTAAATCCATCCCTGACACCCTACACCTCACCCTGACTCCTACAACTCCCCCTGACCCCTACTCCTTCCACTGACCCCAACACCTCACCCTGATCCTCTACACCTTCCACTGACCCCTACACCTCACCCAAACCCCCACACCTCATCTTGACCTCCTACACCTCACCCTGACCCCCTACACATCATCCTGACCCCTACACCTCACCCTGACCCCTACACCTCACCTTGACCCCTCCATCTCATGCTCACCGCCTACCCCTCGCCTTGACCTCTACACCTCATACTGACACCTACACGTCATCCTGACCCTTACATCCAACTCTGATGCCCTACACCTCACCCTGACCCCTAAACCTCCCCCTGACCCTTACACCTCTCCCTGACCCCCCACACCTCATCCTGACCTCCTACACCTCACCCTGACCCCCTACACATCATCCTTACCCCTACAACTCACCCTGGCCCCCTACACCTCACCCTGACCCCTACACCTCACCTTGACCCCTACATCCATCCCTGACCCCGACACCTCACCCTGACCCCTACATCTCACACTGACCCCTACACCTCACCCTGACCCCTACATCCATCCCTGACACCTACACCTCACTCTGACCACTACATCCATCCCTGACACCTACATCCATCCCTGACCCCTACATCCATCCCTGACCCCTACATCCATCCCTGACGCCTACACCTCACCCTGACCCCTACACCTCACCCTGACCCCTACATCCATTCCTGACCCCTACATCCATCCCTGAACTCTACACCTCACCCTGACCCCTACACCTCACTCTGACCCGTAGATCCATCCCTGATGCCTACACCTCACTCTGACCCCGACATCCATCCCTGACCCCTACATCCATCCCTGACCCCTACATCCATCCCTGAAGCCTAAACCTCACTCTGACCCCTACATCCATCCCTGACGCCTACACCTCACCCTGAACTCTACATCCATCCCTGACGCCTACACCTCACCCTGACACCTACACCTCATTCTGACCCCTACACCTCACCCTGACGCCTACACCTCACCCTGAACTCTACATCTATCTCTGACCCCTGCACCTCACCCTGACCCCCTACATCCATTCCTGACGCCTAAACCTCACCTTGACCCCTACACCCATCCCTGACGCCTACACCTCATCCTGACCCCTACACCTCACTCTGACCCCTACATCCATCCCTGACGCCTAAACCTCACCCTGAACTCTACATCCATCCCTGACCCCTACACCTCACTCTGGCCCCTACATCCATCCCTGACCCCACATCCATCCCTGACCCCTACATCCATCCCTGACGCCTACACCTCACCCTGACCCCTACACCTCACCCTGACCCCTACATCTCACCCTCAACCCTACATCCATCCCTGACCCCTACACCTCACACTGACCCCTGCACCTCACCCTGACCCCTACATCAAACCCTGACCCCTACACCTCACCCTGACCCCTGCACCTCATCCTGACCCCCACACCTCACCCTGACCCCTACACCTCACCCTGACCCGTACACCTCATCCTGACACCTACACCTCACCCTGACCCCTACACCTCAAACTCACCCCTACACCTCACCCTGGTCCCCTACACCTCACCCTGACGCCTACACCTCACCTTGACCCCTACATCCATCCCTGACCCCTACACCTCACCGTGACCCCTACACCTCAGCCTGACCCTCTACAACTCACCCTGACCCCTACAGCTCACCCTGACCGCCTACCCCTTGCTCTGACCCCCTACACCTCATCCTGACCGGCTACCCCTCGCTGTGAACCCTTACAGCTCTCCCAGACCCCCCACACCTCATCCTGACCCCCACACCTCACCCTGACCCCTACACCTCATGCTGACCGCCTACCCCTCGCCTTGACCCCTTCTCCTCATACTGACGCCTACACGTCATCCTGACCCTTACATCCATCTCTGACGCCCTACACCTCACCCTGACCCCTAAACCTCCCCCTGACCCTTACACCTCTCCCTGACCCCCCACACCTCATCTTGACCTCCTACACCTCATCCTGACCCCCACACCTCACCCTGACCCCTACACCTCATGCTGACCCCTAAATCCATCCCTGACACCCTACACCTCACCCTGACTCCTACAACTCCCCCTGACCCCTACACCTCACCCTGACCCCTACATCTCACACTGACCCCTACACCTCACCCTGACCCCTACATCCATCCCTGACACCTACACCTCACTCTGACCACTACATCCATCCCAAACACCTACATCCATCCCTGACCCCTAAATCCATCCCTGACCCCTACATCCATCCCTGACGCCTACACCTCACCCTGACCCCTACACCTCACCCTGACCCCTACATCCATTCCTGACCCCTACATCCATCCCTGAACCCTACACCTCACCCTGACCCCTACACCTCACTCTGACCCGTACATCCATCCCTGACGCCTACACCTCACTCTGACCCCGACATCCATCCCTGACCCCTACATCCATCCCTGACCCCTACATCCATCCCTGACCCCTACATCCATCCCTGACGCCTACACCTCATCCTGACCCCTACACCTCACCCTGACCCCTACATCCATTCCTGACCCCTACATCCATCCCTGAACCCTACACCTCACCCTGACCCCTACACCTCACTCTGACCCGTACATCCATCCCTGACGCCTACAACTCACTCTGACCCCGACATCCATCCCTGACCCCTACATCCATCCCTGACGCCTAAACCTCACTCTGACCCCTACATCCATCCCTGACGCCTACACCTCACCCTGAACTCTACATCCATCCTTGACGCCTAAACCTCACTCTGACCCCTACATCCATCCCTGACGCCTAAACCTCACCCTGAACTCTACATCCATCCCTGACCCCTACACCTCACTCTGACCCCTACATCCATCCCTGACGCCTACACCTCACCTTGACCCCTACATCCATCCCTGATGCCTACAACTCACCCTGACCCCTACACCTCACCCTGACCCCTACATCTCACCCTGAACCCTACATCCATCCCTGACCCCTACACCTCACACTGACCCCTGCACCTCACCCTGACCCCTACATCCAACCCTGACCCCTACACCTCACCCTGACCCCTGCACCTCACCCTGACCCCTACATCCATCCCTGACGCCTACACCTCACACTGACCCCTACACCTCACTCTGACCCCTACACCTCACCCTGAACTCTACATCTCACCCTGAACCCTACACCTCACTCTGACCCCTACATCCATCCCTGACGCCTACACCTCACCTTGACCCCTACATCCATCCCTGATGTCTACACCTCACCCTGACCACTACACCTCACCCTGACCCCTACATCCATCCCTGACCCGTACACCTCATTCTGACCCGTACATCCATCCCTGACGCCTGCACCTCACCCTGACCCCTGCACCTCACCCTGATCCCTACACCTCTCCCTGACCCCTACATCTCACACTGACCCCTACACCTCACCCTGACCCCTACATCCATCCCTGATGCCTACACCTCACCCTGACCCCTACATCCATCCCTGATGCCTACACCTCACCCTGACCCCTACACCTCACCCTGACCCCTACATCTCACCCTGACCCCTGCACCTCACCCTGATCCCTACATCTCTCCCTGACCCCTACATCTCACACTGACCCCTACACCTCACCCTGACCCCTACATCCATCCCTGATGTCTACACCTCACCCTGACCCCTACATCCATCCCTGATGCCTACACCTCACCCTGACCCCTACACCTCACCCTGACCCCTACATCTCACCCTGACCCCTGCACCTCACCCTGATCCCTACATCTCTCCCTGACCCCTACATCTCACACTGACCCCTACACCTCACCCTGACCCCTACATCCATCCCTGATGCCTACACCTCACCCTGACCCCTACATCCATCCCTGACCCCTGCACCTCACCCTGACCCCTACACCTCTCCCTGACCCTTACACCTCACCCTGACCCGTACACCTCATCCTGACTCCTACACCTCACCCTGACCCCTACACCTCAAACTCACCCCTACACCTCACCCTGGTCCCCTACACCTCACCCTGACCGCCTACCCCTTGCTCTGACCCTCTACACCTCACCCTGACCGCCTACCTCTCGCTGTGACCCCTTACAGCTCTCCCAGACGCCCCACACCTCACCCTGACCCCCACACCTCACCCTGACCCCTACACCTCACCCTGACCCGTACACCACATCCTGACACCTACACCTCACCCTGACCCCTACACCTCAAACTCACCCCTACACCTCACCCTGGTCCCCTACACCTCACCCTGACGCCTACACCTCACCTTGACCCCTACATCCATCCCTGACCCCTACACCTCACCGTGACCCCTACACCTCAGCCTGACCCTCTACAACTCACCCTGACCCCTACAGCTCACCCTGACCGCCTACCCCTTGCTCTGACCCCCTACACCTCATCCTGACCGGCTACCCCTCGCTGTGAACCCTTACAGCTCTCCCAGACCCCCCACACCTCATCCTGACCCCCACACCTCACCCTGACCCCTACACCTCATGCTGACCGCCTACCCCTCGCCTTGACCCCTTCTCCTCATACTGACGCCTACACGTCATCCTGACCCTTACATCCATCTCTGACGCCCTACACCTCACCCTGACCCCTAAACCTCCCCCTGACCCTTACACCTCTCCCTGACCCCCCACACCTCATCTTGACCTCCTACACCTCATCCTGACCCCCACACCTCACCCTGACCCCTACACCTCATGCTGACCCCTAAATCCATCCCTGACACCCTACACCTCACCCTGACTCCTACAACTCCCCCTGACCCCTACACCTCACCCTGACCCCTACATCTCACACTGACCCCTACACCTCACCCTGACCCCTACATCCATCCCTGACACCTACACCTCACTCTGACCACTACATCCATCCCAAACACCTACATCCATCCCTGACCCCTAAATCCATCCCTGACCCCTACATCCATCCCTGACGCCTACACCTCACCCTGACCCCTACACCTCACGCTGACCCCTACATCCATTCCTGACCCCTACATCCATCCCTGAACCCTACACCTCACCCTGACCCCTACACCTCACTCTGACCCGTACATCCATCCCTGACGCCTACACCTCACTCTGACCCCGACATCCATCCCTGACCCCTACATCCATCCCTGACCCCTACATCCATCCCTGACCCCTACATCCATCCCTGACGTCTACACCTCATCCTGACCCCTACACCTCACCCTGACCCCTACATCCATTCCTGACCCCTACATCCATCCCTGAACCCTACACCTCACCCTGACCCCTACACCTCACTCTGACCCGTACATCCATCCCTGACGCCTACAACTCACTCTGACCCCGACATCCATCCCTGACCCCTACATCCATCCCTGACGCCTAAACCTCACTCTGACCCCTACATCCATCCCTGACGCCTACACCTCACCCTGAACTCTACATCCATCCTTGACGCCTAAACCTCACTCTGACCCCTACATCCATCCCTGACGCCTAAACCTCACCCTGAACTCTACATCCATCCCTGACCCCTACACCTCACTCTGACCCCTACATCCATCCCTGACGCCTACACCTCACCTTGACCCCTACATCCATCCCTGATGCCTACAACTCACCCTGACCCCTACACCTCACCCTGACCCCTACATCTCACCCTGAACCCTACATCCATCCCTGACCCCTACACCTCACACTGACCCCTGCACCTCACCCTGACCCCTACATCCAACCCTGACCCCTACACCTCACCCTGACCCCTGCACCTCACCCTGACCCCTACATCCATCCCTGACGCCTACACCTCACACTGACCCCTACACCTCACTCTGACCCCTACACCTCACCCTGAACTCTACATCTCACCCTGAACCCTACACCTCACTCTGACCCCTACATCCATCCCTGACGCCTACACCTCACCTTGACCCCTACATCCATCCCTGATGTCTACACCTCACCCTGACCACTACACCTCACCCTGACCCCTACATCCATCCCTGACCCGTACACCTCACCCTGACCCCTACACCTCACCCTGACGCCTACACCTCACCCTGACCCCTACACCTCACTCTGACCCCTGCACCTCACCCTGATCCCTACACCTCATTCTGACCCGTACATCCATCCCTGACGCCTGCACCTCACCCTGACCCCTGCACCTCACCCTGATCCCTACACCTCTCCCTGACCCCTACATCTCACACTGACCCCTACACCTCACCCTGACCCCTACATCCATCCCTGATGCCTACACCTCACCCTGACCCCTACATCCATCCCTGATGCCTACACCTCACCCTGACCCCTACACCTCACCCTGACCCCTACATCTCACCCTGACCCCTGCACCTCACCCTGATCCCTACATCTCTCCCTGACCCCTACATCTCACACTGACCCCTACACCTCACCCTGACCCCTACATCCATCCCTGATGCCTACACCTCACCCTGACCCCTACATCCATCCCTGATGCCTACACCTCACCCTGACCCCTACACCTCACCCTGACCCCTACATCTCACCTTGAACCCTACATCCATCCCTGATGCCTACACCTCACCCTGACCCCTACATCCATCCCTGCCCCTACACCTCACCCTGACCCCTGCACCTCACCCTGACCCCTACACCTCTCCCTGACCCTTACACCTCACCCTGACCCGTACACCTCATCCTGACTCCTACACCTCACCCTGACCCCTACACCTCAAACTCACCCCTACACCTCACCCTGGTCCCCTACACCTCACCCTGACCGCCTACCCCTTGCTCTGACCCTCTACACCTCACCCTGACCGCCTACCTCTCGCTGTGACCCCTTACAGCTCTCCCAGACGCCCCACACCTCATCCTGACCCCCACACCTCACCCTGACCCCTACACCTCATGCTGACCGCCTACCACTCGCCTTGACCCCTACACCTCATACTGACTCCTACACCTCATCATGACCCCTAAATCCATCCCTGACACCCTACACCTCACCCTGACTCCTACAACTCCCCGTGACCCCTACTCCTTCCACTGACCCCTACACCTCACCCTGATCCTCTACACCTTCCACTGACCCCTACACCTCACCCAAACCCCTACACCTCTCCCTGACCCTTACACCTCACCCTGACCCCTAAACCTCCGCCTGAGCCTTACACCACTCCCTGACCCCCCACACCTCATCTTGACCTCCTACACCTCACCCTGACCCCCTACACATCATCCTGACCCCTACACCTCACCCTGACCCCTACACCTCACCTTGACCCCTCCATCTCATGCTGACCGCCTACCCCTCGCCTTGACCCCTACACCTCATACTGACGCCTACACGTCATCCTGACCCTTACATCCAACTCTGATGCCCTACACCTCACCCTGACCCCTAAACCTCCCCCTGACCCTTACACCTCTCCCTGACACCCCACACCTCATCTTGACCTCCTACACCTCACCCTGACCCCCTACACATCATCCTTACCCCTACAACTCACCCTGGCCCCCTACACCTCACCCTGACCCCTACACCTCACCTTGACCCCTACATCCATCCCTGACCCCGACACCTCACCCTGACCCCTACATCTCACACTGACCCCTACACCTCACCCTGACCCCTACATCCATCCCTGACACCTACACCTCACTCTGACCACTACATCCATCCCTGACACCTACAT
Source organism: Hypanus sabinus (assembly GCF_030144855.1). Taxonomy (NCBI): domain Eukaryota; kingdom Metazoa; phylum Chordata; class Chondrichthyes; order Myliobatiformes; family Dasyatidae; genus Hypanus; species Hypanus sabinus. The sequence goes on along the minus strand of NW_026781707.1, from coordinate 65,091 downwards.
CCATCCCTGACCCCTACATCCATCCCTGACCCCTACATCCATCCCTGACCCCTTCATCCATCCCTGAACCCTACACCTCACCCTGACCCCTACACCTCACTCTGACCAGTAGATCCATCCCTGATGCCTACACCCCATCCCTGACCCCTACATCCATCCCTGACCCCTACATCCATCCCTGACGCCTAAACCTCACTCTGACCCCTACACCTCACTCTGACCCGTACATCCATCCCTGACGCCTACACCTCATTCTGACCCCTACACCTCACCCTGACGCCTACACCTCACCCTGAACTCTACATCTATCTCTGACCCCTGCACCTCACCCTGACCCCCTACATCCATTCCTGACGCCTAAACCTCACCTTGACCCCTACACCCATCCCTGACGCCTACAACTCACCCTGACCCCTACACCTCACCCTGACCCCTACATCCATCCTTGACCCCTACATCCATCCCTGACCCCTACATCCATCCCTGACGCCTACACCTCATCCTGACCCCTACACCTCACTCTGACCCGTACATCCATCCCTGACGCCTAAACCTCACCCTGAACTCTACATCCATCCCTGACCCCTACACCTCACTCTGGCCCCTACATCCATCCCTGACCCCTACATCCATCCCTGACCCCTACATCCATCCCTGACGCCTACACCTCACCCTGACCCCTACACCTCACACTGACCCCTACATCTCACCCTCAACCCTACATCCATCCCTGACCCCTACATCCATCCCTGACCCCTACATCCATCCCTGACGCCTACACCTCACACTGACCCCTGCACCTCACCCTGACCCCTACATCAAACCCTGACCCCTACACCTCACCCTGACCCCTGCACCTCACCCTGACCCCTACACCTCTCCCTGACCCTTACACCTCACCCTGACCCGTACACCTCATCCTGACACCTACACCTCACCCTGACCCCTACACCTCAAACTCACCCCTACACCTCACCCTGGTCCCCTACACCTCACCCTGACGCCTACACCTCACCTTGACCCCTACATCCATCACTGACCCCTACACATCACCCTGACCCCTACATCTCACACTGACCCCTACACCTCACCCTGACCCCTACATCCATCCCTGACACCTACACCTCACCCTGACCCCTACAGCTCACCCTGACCGCCTACCCCTTGCTCTGACCCCCTACACCTCATCCTGACCGGCTACCCCTCGCTGTGACCCCTTACAGCTCTCCCAGACCCCCCACACCTCATCCTGACCCCCACACCTCACCCTGACCCCTACACCTCATGCTGACCGCATACCCCTCGCCTTGACCCCTTCTCCTCATACTGACGCCTACACGTCATCCTGACCCCTAAACCTCCCCCTGACCCTTACACCTCTCCCTGACCCCCCACACCTCATCTTGACCTCCTACACCTCATCCTGACCCCCACACCTCACCCTGACCCCTACACCTCATGCTGACCCCTAAATCCATCCCTGACACCCTACACCTCACCCTGATCCTCTACACCTTCCACTGACCCCTACACCTCACCCAAACCCCTACACCTCTCCCTGACCCTTACACCTCACCCTGACCCCTAAACCTCCCCCTGAGCCTTACACCACTCCCTGACCCCCCACACCTCATCTTGACCTCCTGCACCTCACCCTGACCCCCTACACATCATCCTGACACCTACACCTCACCCTGGCCCCCTACACCTCACCCTGACCCCTACACCTCACCTTGACCCCTACATCTCATACTGACGCCTACACGTCATCCTGACCCTTACATCCATCTCTGATGCCCTACACCTCACCCTGACCCCTAAACCTCCCCCTGACCCTTACACCTCTCCCTGACTCCCAACACCTCATCTTGACCTCCTACACCTCACCCTGACCCCCTACACATCATCCTTACCCCTACACCTCACCCTGGCCCCCTACACCTCACCCTGACCCCTACACCTCACCTTGACCCCTACATCCATCCCTGACCCCGACACCTCACCCTGACCCCTACATCTCACACTGACCCCTACACCTCACCCTGACCCCTACATCCATCCCTGACACCTACACCTCACTCTGACCACTACATCCATCCCAAACACCTACATCCATCCCTGACCCCTAAATCCATCCCTGACCCCTACATCCATCCCTGACGCCTACACCTCACCCTGACCCCTACACCTCACCCTGACCCCTACATCCATTCCTGACCCCTACATCCATCCCTGAACCCTACACCTCACCCTGACCCCTACACCTCACTCTGACCTGTACATCCATCCCTGACGCCTACACCTCACTCTGACCCCGACATCCATCCCTGACCCCTACATCCATCCCTGACCCCTACATCCATCCCTGACGCCTAAACCTCACTCTGACCCCTACATCCATCCCTGACGCCTACACCTCACCCTGAACTCTACATCCATCCCTGACGCCTACACCTCACACTGACCCCTACACCTCATTCTGACCCCTACACCTCACCCTGACGCCTACACCTCACCCTGAACTCTACATCTATCTCTGACCCCTGCACCTCACCCTGACCCCCTACATCCATTCCTGACTCCTACACCTCACCTTGACCCCTACACCCATCCCTGACGCCTACAACTCACCCTGACGCCTACACCTCACCCTGATCCCTACATCCATCCCTGACCCCTACATCCATCCCTGACCCCTACATCCATCCCTGACGCCTACAACTCATCCTGACCCCTACACCTCACCCTGACCCCTACATCCATTCCTGACCCCTACATCCATCCCTGAACCCTACACCTCACCCTGACCCCTACACCTCACTCTGACCCGTACATCCATCCCTGACGCCTACACCTCTCTCTGACCCCGACATCCATCCCTGACCCCTACATCCATCCCTGACGCCTAAACCTCACTCTGACCCCTACATCCATCCCTGACGCCTACACCTCACCCTGAACTCTACATCCATCCCTGACGCCTAAACCTCACTCTGACCCCTACATCCATCCCTGACGCCTAAAACTCACCCTGAACTCTACATCCATCCCTGACCCCTACACCTCACTCTGACCCCTACATCCATCCCTGACGCCTACACCTCACCTTGACCCCTACATCCATCCCTGATGCCTACAACTCATCCTGACCCCAACACCTCACCCTGACCCCTACATCTCACCCTGAACCCTACATCCATCCCTGACCCCTACACCTCACACTGACCCCTGCACCTCACCCTGACCCCTACATCCAACCCTGACCCCTACACCTCACCCTGACCCCTGCACCTCACCCTGACCCCTACATCCATCCCTGACCCCTACACCTCACACTGACCCCTGCACCTCACCCTGACCCCTACATCCAACCCTGACCCCTACACCTCACCCTGACCCCTGCATTTCACCCTGACCCCTACACCTCTCCCTGACCCTTACACCTCACCCTGACCCCTACACATCATCCTGACTCCTACACCTCACCCTGACCCCTACACCTCAAACTCACCCCTACACCTCACCCTGGTCCCCTACACCTCACACTGACCCCTACACCTCACCTTGACCCCTACATCCATCGCTGACCCCTACACCTCACCGTGACCCCTACACCTCAGCCTGACCCTCTACAACTCACCCTGACCCCTACAGCTCACCCTGACCGCCTACCCCTTGCTCTGACCCCCTACACCTCATCCTGACCGCCTACCCCTCGCTGTGACCCCTTACAGCTCTCCCAGACCCCCCACACCTCATTCTGACCCCCACACCTCATCCTGACCCCCACACCTCACCCTGACCCCTACACCTCATGCTGACCGCCTACCCCTCGCCTTGACCCCTACACCTCATACTGACGCCTACACGTCATCCTGACCCTTACATCCATCTCTGACGCCCTACACCTCACCCTGACCCCTAAACCTCCCCCTGACCCTTACACCTCTCCCTGACCCCCCACACCTCATCTTGACCTCCTACACCTCACCCTGACCCCCTACACATCATCCTGACCCCTACACCTCACCCTGGCCCCCTACACCTCACCCTGACCCCTACACCTCACCTTGACCCCTACATCCATCCCTGACCCCTACACCTCACTCTGACCCCTACATCCATCCCTGACGCCTACACCTCACCTTGACCCCTACATCCATCCCTGATGCCTACAACTCACCCTGACCCCTACACTTCACCCTGACCCCTACACCTCACTCTGAAACCTACATCCATCCCTGACGCCTACACCTCACCCTGACCCCTACACCTCACTCTGACCCGTACATCCATCCCTGACGCCTACACCTCACACTGACCCCTACACCTCACTCTGACCCCTACACCTCACCCTGACCCCTACATCCATCCCTGATGCCTACACCTCACCCTGACCACTACACCCCACCCTGACCCCTACATCCATCCCTGACCCGTACACCTCACCCTGACCCCTACACCTCATCCTGACCCCTACATCCATCCCTGACACCTATACCTCACCCTGACCCCTACATCTCACACTGACCCCTACACCTAACCCTGACCCCTACATCCATCCCTGACCCCTACACCTCACCCTGACCCCTGCACCTCACCCTGACCCCTACACTTCACTCTGACCCGTACATCCATCCCTGACGCCTACACCTCACACTGACCCCTACACCTCACTCTGACCCCTACACCTCACCCTGAACTCTACATCTCACCCTGAACCCTACACCTCACCTTGACCCCTACATCCATCCCTGATGTCTACACCTCACCCTGACCACTACACCTCACCCTGACCCCTACATCCATCCCTGACCCGTACACCTCACCCTGACCCCTACACCTCACCCTGACGCCTACACCTCACCCTGACCCCTACTCTGACCCCTGCACCTCACCCTGATCCCTACACCTCATTCTGACCCGTTCATCCATCCCTGACGCCTGCACCTCACCCTGACCCCTACACCTCACCCTGACCCCTACACATCACCTTGACCCCTACATCCATCCCTGACCCCTGCACCTCACCCTGACCTCTACACCTCTCCCTGACCCTTACACCTCACCCTGACCCCTACACCTCATCCTGACCCCTACACCTCACCCTGGCCCCCTACACCTCACCCTGACCCCTACACATCACCTTGAACCCTACATACATCCCTGACCCCTACACCTCACCCTGACCCCTGCACCTCACCCTGATCCCTACACCTCTCCCTGACCCTTACATCTCACACTGACTCCTACACCTCACCCTGACTCCTACATCCATCCCTGACACCTACACCTCACCCTGACCCCTACCCCTCACTCTGACCCCTACATCCATCCCTGACGCCTACACCTGACACTGACCCCTACACCTCACACTGACCCCTACACCTCACCCTGACCCGTACATCCATCCCTGACCCCCACACCTCAACCTGACCCCTACAACTCACCCTGGCCCCTTACACCTCACCCTGACCCCTACACATCACCTTGACCCCTACATCCATCCCTGACGCCTACACCTCTCCCTGACCCTTACACCTCACCCTGACCCCTACACCTCATCCTGACCCCTACACCTCACCCTGGCCCCCTACACTTCACCCTGACCCCTACACATCACCTTGACCCCTACATACTTCCCTGACCCCTACACCTCACCCTGACCCCTGCACCTCACCCTGATCCCTACACCTCTCCCTGACCCTTACATCTCACACTGACTCCTACACCTCACCCTGACCCCTACATCCATCCCTGACACCTACACCTCACCCTGACCCCTACCCCTCACTCTGACCCCTACATCCATCCCTGACGCCTGTACCTCACACTGACCCCTACACCTCACACTGACCCCTACACCTCACCCTGACCCGTACATCCATCCCTGACCCCCACACCTCAACCTGACCCCTACAACTCACCCTGGCCCCTTACACCTCACCCTGACCCCTACACATCACCTTGACCCCTACATCCATCCCTGACCCCTACACCTCACCCTCACCCCTACACCTCACCCTGGCCCCCTACACCTCACCCTGACCCCTACACCTCACCTTGACCCCTACATCCATCCCTGACCCCTACACATCACCCTGACCCCTACATCTCACACTGACCCCTACACCTCACCCTGACCCCTACATCCATCCCTGACGCCTACACCTCACCCTGACCCCTACACCTCACCCTGACCCCTACATCCATCCCTGACGCCTACACCTCACTCTGACCCCTGCACCTCACACTGATCCCTACACCTCTCCCTGACCCCTACATCTCACACTGACCCCTACACCTCACCCTGACCCCTACATCCATCCCTGACACCTACACCTCACCCTGACACTTACACCTCACTCTGACCCCTACATCCATCCCTGACGCCTACATCTCACACTGACCCCTACACCTCACACTGACCCCTACACCTCACCCTGGCCCCCTGCACCTCACCTTGACCCCTACATCCATCCCTGACCCCTGCACCGCACCCTGACCTCTACACCTCTCCCTGACCCTTACACCTCACCCTGACCCCTACACCTCATCCTGACTCCTACACCTCACCCTGACCCCTACACCTCACCCTCACCCCTACACCTCACCCTGGCCCCCTACACCTCACCCTGACCCCTGCACCTCACCTTGACCCCTACATCCATCCCTGACCCCTACACATCACCCTGACCCCTACATCTCACACTGACCCCTACACCTCAACCTGACCCCTGCACCTCACCCTGATCCCTACACCTCTCCCTGATCCCTACATCTCACACTGACCCCTACCCCTCACCCTGACCCCTACATCCATCCCTGATGCCTACACCTCACCCTGACCCCTACACCTCACCCTGACCCCTACATCTCACCCTGAAACCTACATCCATCCCTGATGCCTACACCTCACCCTGACCCCTACATCCATCCCAGACCCCTACACCTCACCCTGACCCCTGCACCTCACCCTGACCCCTACACCTCTCCCTGACCCTTACACCTCACCCTGACCCCTGCACCTCACCCTGACCCCTACACCTCTCCCTGACCCTTACACCTCTCCCTGACCCTTACACCTCACCCTGACCCGTACACCTCATCCTGACTCCTACACCTCACCCTGAACCCTACATCCATCACTGATGCCTACACCTCACCCTGACCCCTACATCCATCCCTGACCCCTACACCTCACCCTGACCCCTGCACCTCACCCTGACCCCTACACCTCTCCCTGACCCTTACACCTCACCCTGACCCGTACACCTCATCCTGACTCCTACACCTCACCCTGACCCCTACACCTCAAACTCACCCCTACACCTCACCCTGGTCCCCTACACCTCACCCTGACCGCCTACCCCTCGCTGTGACCCCTTACAGCTCTCCCAGACCCCCCACACCTCATCCTGACCCCCACACCTCACCCTGACCCCTACACCTCATGCTGACCGCCTACCCCTCGCCTTGACCCCTACACCTCATACTGACTCCTACACCTCATCCTGACCCCTAAATCCATCCCTGACACCCTACACCTCACCCTGACTCCTACAACTCCCCCTGACCCCTACTCCTTCCACTGACCCCTACACCTCACCCTGATCCTCTACACCTTCCACTGACCCCTACACCTCACCCAAACCCCTACACCTCTCCCTGACCCTTACACCTCACCCTGACCCCTAAACCTCCCCCTGAGCCTTACACCACTCCCTGACCCCCCACACCTCATCTTGACCTCCTACACCTCACCCTGACCCCCTACACATCATCCTGACCCCTACACCTCACACTGACCCCTACACCTCACCTTGACCCCTCCATCTCATGCTCACCGCCTACCCCTCGCCTTGACCCCTACACCTCATACTGACGCCTACACGTCATCCTGACCCTTACATCCAACTCTGATGCCCTACACCTCACCCTGACCCCTAAACCTCCCCCTGACCCTTACACCTCTCCCTGACCCCCCACACCTCATCTTGACCTCCTACACCTCACCCTGACCCCCTACACATCATCCTTACCCCTACAACTCACCCTGGCCCCCTACACCTCACCCTGACCCCTACACCTCACCTTGACCCCTACATCCATCCCTGACCCCGACACCTCACCCTGACCCCTACATCTCACACTGACCCCTACACCTCACCCTGACCCCTACATCCATCCCTGACACCTACACCTCACTCTGACCACTACATCCATCCCTGACACCTACATCCATCCCTGACCCCTACATCCATCCCTGACCCCTACATCCATCCCTGACGCCTACACCTCACCCTGACCCCTACACCTCACCCTGACCCCTACATCCATTCCTGACCCCTTCATCCATCCCTGAACCCTACACCTCACCCTGACCCCTACACCTCACCCTGACCCGTAGATCCATCCCTGATGCCTACACCTCACTCTGACCCCGACATCCATCCCTGACCCCTACATCCATCCCTGACCCCTACATCCATCCCTGACGCCTAAACCTCACTCTGACCCCTACATCCATCCCTGACGCCTACACCTCACCTTGAACTCTACATCCATCCCTGACGCCTACACCTCACCCTGACCCCTACACCTCACTCTGACCCGTACATCCATCCCTGACGCCTACACCTCACACTGACCCCTACACCTCATTCTGACCCCTACACCTCACCCTGACGCCTACACCTCACCCTGAACTCTACATCTATCTCTGACCCCTGCACCTCACCGTGACCCCCTACATCCATTCCTGACGCCTAAACCTCACCTTGACCCCTACACCCATCCCTGACGCCTACAACTCACCCTGACCCCTACACCTCACCCTGACCCCTACATCCATCCCTGACCCCTACATCCATCCCTGACCCCTACATCCATCCCTGACGCCTACACCTCATCCTGACCCCTACACCTCACTCTGACCCCTACATCCATCCCTGACGCCTAAACCTCACCCTGAACTCTACATCCATCCCTGACCCCTACACCTCACTCTGGCCCCTACATCCATCCCTGACCCCTACATCCATCCCTGACCCCTACATCCATCCCTGACGCCTACACCTCACCCTGACCCCTACACCTCACTCTGACCCCTACATCCATCCCTGACGCCTACACCTCACCCTGACCCCTACACCTCACCCTGACCCCTACATCTCACCCTGAACCCTACATCCATCCCTGACCCCTACACCTCACACTGACCCCTGCACCTCACCCTGACCCCTACATCAAACCCTGACCCCTACACCTCACCCTGACCCCTGCACCTCACCCTGACCCCTACACCTCTCCCTGACCCTTACACCTCACCCTGACCCGTACACCTCATCCTGACACCTACACCTCACCCTGACCCCTACACCTCAAACTCACCCCTACACCTCACCCTGGTCCCCTACACCTCACCCTGACGCCTACACCTCACCTTGACCCCTACATCCATCCCTGACCCCTACACCTCACCGTGACCCCTACACCTCAGCCTGACCCTCTACAACTCACCCTGACCCCTACAGCTCACCCTGACCGCCTACCCCTTGCTCTGACCCCCTACACCTCATCCTGACCGGCTAACCCTCGCTGTGACCCCTTACAGCTCTCCCAGACCCCCCACACCTCATCCTGACCCCCACACCTCACCCTGACCCCTACACCTCATGCTGACCGCCTACCCCTCGCCTTGACCCGTTCTCCTCATACTGACGCCTACACGTCATCCTGACCCTTACATCCATCTCTGACGCCCTACACCTCACCCTGACCCCTAAACCTCCCCCTGACCCTTACACCTCTCCCTGACCCCCCACACCTCATCTTGACCTCCTACACCTCATCCTGACCCCCACACCTCACCCTGACCCCTACACCTCATGCTGACCCCTAAATCCATCCCTGACACCCTACACCTCACCCTGACTCCTACAACTCCCCCTGACCCCTACACCTTCCACTGACCCCTACACCTCACCCTGATCCTCTACACCTTCCACTGACCCCTACACCTCACCCAAACCCCTACACCTCTCCCTGACCCTTACACCTCACCCTGACCCCTAAACCTCCCCCTGAGCCTTACACCACTCCCTGACCCCCCACACCTCATCTTGACCTCCTACACCTCACCCTGACCCCCTACACATCATCCTGACACCTACACCTCACCCTGGCCCCCTACACCTCACCCTGACCCCTACACCTCACCTTGACCCCTACATCTCATACTGACGCCTACACGTCATCCTGACCCTTACATCCATCTCTGATGCCCTACACCTCACCCTGACCCCTAAACCTCCCCCTGACCCTTACACCTCTCCCTGACCCCCAACACCTCATCTTGACCTCCTACACCTCACCCTGACCCCCTACACATCATCCTTACCCCTACACCTCACCCTGGCCCCCTACACCTCACCCTGACCCCTACACCTCACCTTGACCCCTACATCCATCCCTGACCCCGACACCTCACCCTGACCCCTACATCTCACACTGACCCCTACACCTCACCCTGACCACTACATCCATCCCAAACACCTACATCCATCCCTGACCCCTAAATCCATCCCTGACCCCTACATCCATCCCTGACGCCTACACTTCACCCTGACCCCTACACCTCACCCTGACCCCTACATCCATTCCTGACCCCTACATCCATCCCTGACGCCTACACCTCACCCTGACCCCTACACCTCACTCTGACCCCTACATCCATCCCTGACGCCTACACCTCACCCTGACCCCTACACCTCACCCTGACCCCTACATCTCACCCTGAACCCTACATCCATCCCTGACCCCTACACCTCACACTGACCCCTGCACCTCACCCTGACCCCTACATCAAACCCTGACCCCTACACCTCACCCTGACCCCTGCACCTCACCCTGACCCCTACACCTCTCCCTGACCCTTACACCTCACCCTGACCCGTACACCTCATCCTGACACCTACACCTCACCCTGACCCCTACACCTCAAACTCACCCCTACACCTCACCCTGGTCCCCTACACCTCACCCTGACGCCTACACCTCACCTTGATCCCTACATCCATCCCTGACCCCTACACCTCACCGTGACCCCTACACCTCAGCCTGACCCTCTACAACTCACCCTGACCCCTACAGCTCACCCTGACCGCCTACCCCTTGCTCTGACCCCCTACACCTCATCCTGACCGGCTAACCCTCGCTGTGACCCCTTACAGCTCTCCCAGACCCCCCACACCTCATCCTGACCCCCACACCTCACCCTGACCCCTACACCTCATGCTGACCGCCTACCCCTCGCCTTGACCCCTTCTCCTCATACTGACGCCTACACGTCATCCTGACCCTTACATCCATCTCTGACGCCCTACACCTCACCCTGACCCCTAAACCTCCCCCTGACCCTTACACCTCTCCCTGACCCCCCACACCTCATCTTGACCTCCTACACCTCATCCTGACCCCCACACCTCACCCTGACCCCTACACCTCATGCTGACCCCTAAATCCATCCCTGACACCCTACACCTCACCCTGACTCCTACAACTCCCCCTGACCCCTACACCTTCCACTGACCCCTACACCTCACCCTGATCCTCTACACCTTCCACTGACCCCTACACCTCACCCAAACCCCTACACCTCTCCCTGACCCTTACACCTCACCCTGACCCCTAAACCTCCCCCTGAGCCTTACACCACTCCCTGACCCCCCACACCTCATCTTGACCTCCTACACCTCACCCTGACCCCCTACACATCATCCTGACACCTACACCTCACCCTGGCCCCCTACACCTCACCCTGACCCCTACACCTCACCTTGACCCCTACATCTCATACTGACGCCTACACGTCATCCTGACCCTTACATCCATCTCTGATGCCCTACACCTCACCCTGACCCCTAAACCTCCCCCTGACCCTTACACCTCTCCCTGACCCCCAACACCTCATCTTGACCTCCTACACCTCACCCTGACCCCCTACACATCATCCTTACCCCTACACCTCACCCTGGCCCCCTACACCTCACCCTGACCCCTACACCTCACCTTGACCCCTACATCCATCCCTGACCCCGACACCTCACCCTGACCCCTACATCTCACACTGACCCCTACACCTCACCCTGACCACTACATCCATCCCAAACACCTACATCCATCCCTGACCCCTAAATCCATCCCTGACCCCTACATCCATCCCTGACGCCTACACCTCACCCTGACCCCTACACCTCACCCTGACCCCTACATCCATTCCTGACCCCTACATCCATCCCTGAACCCTACACCTCACCCTGACCCCTACATCCATCCCTGACGCCTACACCTCACTCTGACCCCTGCACCTCACCCTGACCCCCTACATCCATTCCTGACTCCTACACCTCACCTTGACCCCTACACCCATCCCTGACGCCTACAACTCACCCTGACGCCTACACCTCACCCTGATCCCTACATCCATCCCTGACCCCTACATCCATCCCTGACCCCTACATCCATCCCTGACGCCTACACCTCATCCTGACCCCTACACCTCACCCTGACCCCTACATCCATTCCTGACCCCTACATCCATCCCTGAACCCTACACCTCACCCTGACCCCTACACCTCACTCTGACCCGTACATCCATCCCTGACGCCTACACCTCACTCTGACCCCCACATCCATCCCTGACGCCTACACCTCACCCTGAACTCTACATCCATCCCTGACGCCTAAACCTCACTCTGACCCCTACATCCATCCCTGACGCCTAAACCTCACCCTGAACTCTACATCCATCCCTGACCCCTACACCTCACTCTGACCCCTACATCCATCCCTGACGCCTACACCTCACCTTGACCCCTACATCCATCCCTGATGCCTACAACTCACCCTGACCCCTACACCTCACCCTGACCCCTACATCTCACCCTGAACCCTACATCCATCCCTGACCCCTACACCTCACACTGACCCCTGCACCTCACCCTGACCCCTACATCCAACCCTGACCCCTACACCTCACCCTGACCCCTGCACCTCACCCTGACCCCTACATCCATCCCTGACCCCTACACCTCACACTGACCCCTGCACCTCACCCTGACCCCTACATCCAACCCTGACCCCTACACCTCACCCTGACCCCTGCACCTCACCCTGACCCCTACACCTCTCCCTGACCCTTACACCTCACCCTGACCCCTACATCCAACCCTGACCCCTACACCTCACCCTTACCCCTGCATTTCACCCTGACCCCTACACCTCTCCCTGACCCTTACACCTCACCCTGACCCCTACACATCATCCTGACTCCTACACCTCACCCTGACCCCTACACCTCAAACTCACCCCTACACCTCACCCTGGTCCCCTACACCTCACACTGACCCCTACACCTCACCTTGACCCCTACATCCATCCCTGACCCCTACACCTCACCGTGACCCCTACACCTCAGCCTGACCCTCTACAACTCACCCTGACCCCTACAGCTCACCCTGACCGCCTACCCCTTGCTCTGACCCCCTACACCTCATCCTGACCGCCTACCCCTCGCTGTGACCCCTTACAGCTCTCCCAGACCCCCCACACCTCATTCTGACCCCCACACCTCATCCTGACCCCCACACCTCACCCTGACCCCTACACCTCATGCTGACCGCCTACCCCTCGCCTTGACCCCTACACCTCATACTGACGCCTAAACCTCCCCCTGACCCTTACATCCATCTCTGACGCCCTACACCTCACCCTGACCCCTAAACCTCCCCCTGACCCTTACACCTCTCCCTGACCCCCCACACCTCATCTTGACCTCCTACACCTCACCCTGACCCCCTACACATCATCCTGTCCCCTACACCTCACCCTGGCCCCCTACACCTCACCCTGACCCCTACACCTCACCTTGACCCCTACATCCATCCCTGACCCCTACACCTCACTCTGACCCCTACATCCATCCCTGACGCCTACACCTCACCTTGACCCCTACATCCATCCCTGATGCCTACAACTCACCCTGACCCCTACACTTCACCCTGACCCCTACACCTCACTCTGAAACCTACATCCATCCCTGACGCCTACACCTCACCCTGACCCCTACACCTCACTCTGACCCGTACATCCATCCCTGACGCCTACACCTCACACTGACCCCTACACCTCACTCTGACCCCTACACCTCACCCTGACCCCTACATCCATCCCTGACCCCTACATCCATCCCTGACCCCTACATCCATCCCTGACGCCTACACCTCACCCTGACCCCTACACCTCACTCTGACCCCTACATCCATCCCTGACGCCTACACCTCACCCTGACCACTACACCCCACCCTGACCCCTACATCCATCCCTGACTCGTACACCTCACCCTGACACCTACACCTCATCCTGACCCCTACATCCATCCCTGACACCTACACCTCACTCTGACCCGTACATCCATCCCTGACGCCTACACCTCACACTGACCCCTACACCTCACTCTGACCCCTACACCTCACCCTGACCCCTACATCCATCCCTGACCCCTACATCCATCACTGTCCCCTACATCCATCTCTGACGCCTACACCTCACCCTGACCCCTACACCTCACTCTGACCCCTACACCTCACCCTGAACTCTACATCTCACCCTGAACCCTACACCTCACTCTGACCCCTACATCCATCCCTGACGCCAACACCTCACCTTGACCCCTACACCTCACCCTGACCCCTACATCCATCCCTGATGTCTACACCTCACCCTGACCACTACACCTCACCCTGACCCCTACTCCTCACTCTGACCCGTACACCTCACCTTGACCCCTACATCCATCCCTGACCCCTACACCTCACTCTGACCACTACACCTCACCCTGACCCCTACATCCATCCCTGACCCGTACACCTCACCCTGACCCCTACATCCATCCCTGATGTCTACACCTCACCCTGACCACTACACCTCACCCTGACCCCTACATCCATCCCTGACCCGTACACCTCACCCTGACCCCTACACCTCACCCTGACGCCTACACCTCACCCTGACCCCTACACATCACCCTGACCACTACATCTCACACTGGTCCCTACACCTCACCCTGACCCCTACATCCATCCCTGACCCGTACACCTCACCCTGACCCCTACACCTCACCCTGACCCCTACACATCACCCTGACCCCTACATCCATCCCTGATGCCTACACCTCACTCTGACCCCTGCACCTCACCCTGATACCTACACCTCTCCCTGACCCCTACATCTCACACTGACCCCTACACCTCACCCTGACCCCTACATCCATCCCTGACACCTACACCTCACCCTGACCCCTACACCTCACTCTGACCCCTACATCCATCCCTGACACCTACACCTCACCCTGACTCCTACACATCACCTTGACCCCTACATCCATCCCTGACCCCGACACCTCACCCTGACCCCTACACCTCACACTGACCCCTACATCCATCCCTGACCCGTACACCTCACCCTGACCCCTACACCTCATCTTGACCCCTACATCCATCCCTGTCACCTACACCCCACCCTGACCCCTACATCCATCCCTGACCCGTAAACCTCACCCTGACCCCTACACCTCATCCTGACCCCTACATCCATCCCTGACACCTACACCTCACCCTGACCCTACATCTCACACTGACCCCTACACCTAACCCTGACCCCTACATCCATCCCTGACCCCTACACCTCACCCTGACCCCTGCACCTCACCCTGACCCCTGCACCTCACCCTGACCCCTACACCTCACTCTGACCCGTACTTCCATCCCTGACTCCTACACCTCACACTGACCCCTACACCTCACTCTGACCCCTACACCTCACCCTGACCCCTACATCCATCCCTGACCCCTACATCCATCCCTGACCCCTACATCCATCCCTGACGCCTACACCTCACCCTGACCCCTACACCTCACTCTGACCCCTACACCTCACCCTGAACTCTACATCTCACCCTGAACCCTACACCTCACTCTGTCCCCTACATCCATCCCTGACGCCTACACCTCACCTTGACCCCTACACCTCACCCTGACCCCTACATCCATCCCTGACCCGTACACCTCACCCTGACCCCTACACCTCAACCTGACCCCTACAACTCACCCTGGCCCCTACACCTCATCCTGACTCCTACACCTCACCCTGACCCCTACACCTCACCCTGACCCCTACACCTCACCTTGACCCCTACATCCATCCCTGACCCCTACACATCACCCTGACCCCTACATCTCACACTGACCCCTACACCTCACCCTGACCCCTACATCCATCCCTGACGCCTACACCTCACACTGACCCCTACACCTCACCGTGACCCCTACATCCATCCCTGACGCCTACACCTCACTCTGACCCCTGCACCTCACCCTGATCCCTACACCTCTCCCTGACCCCTACATCTCACACTGACCCCTACACCTCACCCTGACCCCTACATCCATCCCTGACACCTACACCTCACCCTGACCCCTACACCTCACTCTGACCCCTATATCCATCCCTGATGCCTACACCTCACCCTGACCCCTACACCTCACTCTGACCCGTACATCCATCCCTGACGCCTACATCTCACACTGACCCCTACACCTCACACTGACCCCTACACCTCACCCTGACCCCTACATCCATCCCTGACCCCCACACCTCACACTGACCCCTACACCTCGCCCTGGCCCCCTGCACCTCACCCTGACCCCTACACATCACCTTGACCCCTACATCCATCCTTGACCCCTGCACCGCACCCTGACCTCTACACCTCTCCCTGACCCTTACACCTCACCCTGACCCCTACACCTCATCCTGACTCCTACACCTCACCCTGACCCCTACACCTCACCCTCACCCCTACACCTCACCCTGGCCCCCTACACCTCACCCTGACCCCTGCACCTCACCTTGACCCCTACATCCATCCCTGACCCCTACACATCACCCTGACCCCTACATCTCACACTGACCCCTACACCTCACCCTGACCCCTGCACTTCACCCTGATCCCTACACCTCTCCCTGACCCCTACATCTCACACTGACCCCTACACCTCTCCCTGACCCCTACATCCATCCCTGATGCCTACACCTCACCCTGACCCCTACATCCATCCCTGATGCCTACACCTCACCCTGACCCCTTCACCTCACCCTGACCCCTACATCTCACCCTGAACCCTACATCCATCCCTGACCCCTACATCCATCCCTGACACCTACACCTCACTCTGACCACTACATCCATCCCTGACCCCTACACCTCACCCTGACCCCTGCACCTCACCCTGACCCCTACACCTCTCCCTGACCCTTACACCTCACCCTGACCCCTACACCTCATCCTGACTCCTACACCTCACCCTGACCCCTACACCTCAAACTCACCCCTACACCTCATCCTGGTCCCCTACACCTTACCCTGACGCCTACACCTCACCTTGACCCCTACATCCATCCCTGACCCCTACACCTCACCGTGACCCCTACACCTCACCCTGACCCTCTACAACTCACCCTGACCCCTACAGCTCACCCTGACCGCCTACCCCTTGCTCTGACCCCCTACACCTCACCCTGACCGCCTACCCCTCTCTGTGACCCCTTACAGCTCTCCCAGACCCCCCACACCTCATCCTGACCCCCACACCTCACCCTGACCCCTACACCTCATGCTGACCGCCTACCCCTCGCCTTGACCCCTACACCTCATACTGACTCCTACACCTCATCCTGACCCCTAAATCCATCCCTGACACCCTACACCTCACCCTGACTCCTACAACTCCCCCTGACCCCTACACCTTCCACTGACCCCTACACCTCACCCTGATCCTCTACACCTTCCACTGACCCCTACACCTCACCCAAACCCCTACACCTCTCCCTGACCCTTACACCTCACCCTGACCCCTAAACCTCCCCCTGAGCCTTACACCACTCCCTGACCCCCCACACCTCATCTTGACCTCCTACACCTCACCCTGACCCCCTACACCTCACCCTGACCCCTACACCTCACCCTGGCCCCCACAACCTCACCCTGACCCCTACACCTCACCCTGACCCCTACATCTCACCCTGAACCCTACATCCATCCCTGACCCCGACACCTCACCCTGACCCCTACATCTCACACTGACCCCTACACCTCACCCTGACCCCTACATCCATCCCTGACACCTACACCTCACTCTGACCACTACATCCATCCCTGACCCCTACACCTCACCCTGACCCCTGCACCTCACCCTGACCCCTACACCTCTCCCTGACCCTTACACCTCACCCTGACCCCTACACCTCATCCTGACTCCTACACCTCACCCTGACCCCTACACCTCAAACTCACCCCTACACCTCATCCTGGTCCCCTACACCTTACCCTGACGCCTACACCTCACCTTGACCCCTACATCCATCCCTGACCCCTACACCTCACCGTGACCCCTACACCTCACCCTGACCCTCTACAACTCACCCTGACCCCTACAGCTCACCCTGACCGCCTACCCCTTGCTCTGACCCCCTACACCTCACCCTGACCGCCTACCCCTCTCTGTGACCCCTTACAGCTCTCCCAGACCCCCCACACCTCATCCTGACCCCCACACCTCACCCTGACCCCTACACCTCATGCTGACCGCCTACCCCTCGCCTTGACCCCTACACCTCATACTGACTCCTACACCTCATCCTGACCCCTAAATCCATCCCTGACACCCTACACCTCACCCTGACTCCTACAACTCCCCCTGACCCCTACACCTTCCACTGACCCCTACACCTCACCCTGATCCTCTACACCTTCCACTGACCCCTACACCTCACCCAAACCCCTACACCTCTCCCTGACCCTTACACCTCACCCTGACCCCTAAACCTCTCCCTGAGCCTTACACCACTCCCTGACCCCCCACACCTCATCTTGACCTCCTACACCTCACCCTGACCCCCTACACCTCACCCTGACCCCTACACCTCACCCTGGCCCCCACAACCTCACCCTGACCCCTACACCTCACCTTGACCCCTACATCTCATGCTGACCGCCTAGCCCTCGCCTTGACCCCTACACCTCATACTGACGCCTACACGTCATCCTGACCCTTACATCCATCTCTGATGCCCTACACCTCACCCTGACCCCTACATCTCACACTGACCCCTACACCTCACCCTGACCCCTACATCCATCCCTGACACCTACACCTCACTCTGACCACTACATCCATCCCTGACACCTACATCCATCCCTGACCGCTACATCCATCCCTGACGCCTACACCTCACCCTGACCCCTACACCTCACTCTGACCCCTACATCCATTCCTGACCCCTACATCCATCCCTGAACCCTACACCTCACCCTGACCCCTACACCTCACTCTGACCCGTACATCCATCCCTGACGCCTACACCTCACTCTGACCCCGACATCCATCCCTGACCCCTACATCCATCCCTGACGCCTACACCTCACCCTGACGCCTACACCTCACCCTGAACTCTACATCCATCCCTGACCCCTGCACCTCACCCTGACCCCCTAAATCCATTCCTGACGCCTACACCTCACCCTGACCCCTACACCTCACCCTGACCCCTACATCCATCCCTGACCCCTACATCCATCCCTGACCCCTACATCCATCCCTGACGCCTACACCTCATCCTGACCCCTACACCTCACTCTGACCCCTACATCTCACCCTGACCCCTACATCCATCCCTGACGCCTACATCCATCCCTGACGCCTAAACCTCACCCTGAACTCTACATCCATCCCTGACCCCTACACCTCACTCTGACCCTTACATCCATCCCTGACCCCTACATCCATCCCTGACGCCTACACCTCACCCTGACCCCTACACCTCACCCTGACCCCTACATCCATCCCTGACGCCTACATCCATCCCTGACGCCTACACCTCACCCTGACCCCTACACCTCACCCTGGCCCCTACATCCATCCCTGACGCCTACACCTCACCCTGACCCCTACACCTCACTCTGACCCCTACACCTCACCGTGACCCCTACACCTCACCCTGACCCTCTACAACTCACCCTGACCCCTACAGCTCACCCTGACCGCCTACCCCTTGCTCTGACCCCCTACACCTCACCCTGACCGCCTACCCCTCTCTGTGACCCCTTACAGCTCTCCCAGACCCCCCACACCTCATCCTGACCCCCACACCTCACCCTGACCCCTACACCTCATGCTGACCGCCTACCCCTCGCCTTGACCCCTACACCTCATACTGACTCCTACACCTCATCCTGACCCCTAAATCCATCCCTGACACCCTACACCTCACCCTGACTCCTACAACTCCCCCTGACCCCTACACCTTCCACTGACCCCTACACCTCACCCTGATCCTCTACACCTTCCACTGACCCCTACACCTCACCCAAACCCCTACACCTCTCCCTGACCCTTACACCTCACCCTGACCCCTAAACCTCCCCCTGAGCCTTACACCACTCCCTGACCCCCCACACCTCATCTTGACCTCCTACACCTCACCCTGACCCCCTACACCTCACCCTGACCCCTACACCTCACCCTGGCCCCCACAACCTCACCCTGACCCCTACACCTCACCCTGACCCCTACATCTCACCCTGAACCCTACATCCATCCCTGACCCCGACACCTCACCCTGACCCCTACATCTCACACTGACCCCTACACCTCACCCTGACCCCTACATCCATCCCTGACACCTACACCTCACTCTGACCACTACATCCATCCCTGACCCCTACACCTCACCCTGACCCCTGCACCTCACCCTGACCCCTACACCTCTCCCTGACCCTTACACCTCACCCTGACCCCTACACCTCATCCTGACTCCTACACCTCACCCTGACCCCTACACCTCAAACTCACCCCTACACCTCATCCTGGTCCCCTACACCTTACCCTGACGCCTACACCTCACCTTGACCCCTACATCCATCCCTGACCCCTACACCTCACCGTGACCCCTACACCTCACCCTGACCCTCTACAACTCACCCTGACCCCTACAGCTCACCCTGACCGCCTACCCCTTGCTCTGACCCCCTACACCTCACCCTGACCGCCTACCCCTCTCTGTGACCCCTTACAGCTCTCCCAGACCCCCCACACCTCATCCTGACCCCCACACCTCACCCTGACCCCTACACCTCATGCTGACCGCCTACCCCTCGCCTTGACCCCTACACCTCATACTGACTCCTACACCTCATCCTGACCCCTAAATCCATCCCTGACACCCTACACCTCACCCTGACTCCTACAACTCCCCCTGACCCCTACACCTTCCACTGACCCCTACACCTCACCCTGATCCTCTACACCTTCCACTGACCCCTACACCTCACCCAAACCCCTACACCTCTCCCTGACCCTTACACCTCACCCTGACCCCTAAACCTCTCCCTGAGCCTTACACCACTCCCTGACCCCCCACACCTCATCTTGACCTCCTACACCTCACCCTGACCCCCTACACCTCACCCTGACCCCTACACCTCACCCTGGCCCCCACAACCTCACCCTGACCCCTACACCTCACCTTGACCCCTACATCTCATGCTGACCGCCTAGCCCTCGCCTTGACCCCTACACCTCATACTGACGCCTACACGTCATCCTGACCCTTACATCCATCTCTGATGCCCTACACCTCACCCTGACCCCTAAACCTCCCCCTGACCCTTACACCTCTCCCTGACCCCCCACACCTCATCTTGACCTCCTACACCTCACCCTGACCCCCTACACATCATCCTTACCCCTACACCTCACCCTGGCCCCCTACACCTCACCCTGACCCCTACACCTCACCTTGACCGCTACATCCATCCCTGACCCCGACACCTCACCCTGACCCCTACATCTCACACTGACCCCTACACCTCACCCTGACCCCTACATCCATCCCTGACACCTACACCTCACTCTGACCACTACATCCATCCCTGACACCTACATCCATCCCTGACCGCTACATCCATCCCTGACGCCTACACCTCACCCTGACCCCTACACCTCACTCTGACCCCTACATCCATTCCTGACCCCTACATCCATCCCTGAACCCTACACCTCACCCTGACCCCTACACCTCACTCTGACCCGTACATCCATCCCTGACGCCTACACCTCACTCTGACCCCGACATCCATCCCTGACCCCTACATCCATCCCTGACGCCTACACCTCACACTGACCCCTACACCTCATTCTGACCCCTACACCTCACCCTGACTCCTACAACTCCCCCTGACCCCTACACCTTCCACTGACCCCTACACCTCACCCTGATCCTCTACACCTTCCACTGACCCCTACACCTCACCCAAACCCCTACACCTCTCCCTGACCCTTACACCTCACCCTGACCCCTAAACCTCCCCCTGAGCCTTACACCACTCCCTGACCCCCCACACCTCATCTTGACCTCCTACACCTCACCCTGACCCCCTACACCTCACCCTGACCCCTACACCTCACCCTGGCCCCCACAACCTCCCCCTGACCCTTACACCTCTCCCTGACCCCCCACACCTCATCTTGACCTCCTACACCTCACCCTGACCCCCTACACATCATCCTTACCCCTACACCTCACCCTGGCCCCCTACACCTCACCCTGACCCCTACACCTCACCTTGACCGCTACATCCATCCCTGACCCCGACCCCTCACCCTGACCCCTACATCTCACACTGACCCCTACACCTCACCCTGACCCCTACATCCATCCCTGACACCTACACCTCACTCTGACCACTACATCCATCCCTGACACCTACATCCATCCCTGACCGCTACATCCATCCCTGACGCCTACACCTCACCCTGACCCCTACACCTCACTCTGACCCCTACATCCATTCCTGACCCCTACATCCATCCCTGAACCCTACACCTCACCCTGACCCCTACACCTCACTCTGACCCGTACATCCATCCCTGACGCCTACACCTCACTCTGACCCCGACATCCATCCCTGACCCCTACATCCATCCCTGACGCCTACACCTCACCCTGACGCCTACACCTCACCCTGAACTCTACATCCATCCCTGACCCCTGCACCTCACCCTGACCCCCTAAATCCATTCCTGACGCCTACACCTCACCCTGACCCCTACACCTCACCCTGACCCCTACATCCATCCCTGACCCCTACATCCATCCCTGACCCCTACATCCATCCCTGACGCCTACACCTCATCCTGACCCCTACACCTCACTCTGACCCCTACATCTCACCCTGACCCCTACATCCATCCCTGACGCCTACATCCATCCCTGACGCCTAAACCTCACCCTGAACTCTACATCCATCCCTGACCCCTACACCTCACTCTGACCCTTACATCCATCCCTGACCCCTACATCCATCCCTGACGCCTACACCTCACCCTGACCCCTACACCTCACCCTGACCCCTACATCCATCCCTGACGCCTACATCCATCCCTGACGCCTACACCTCACCCTGACCCCTACACCTCACCCTGGCCCCTACATCCATCCCTGACGCCTACACCTCACCCTGACCCCTACACCTCACTCTGACCCCTACACCTCACCCTGATCCGTACATCCATCCCTGACGCCTACACCTCACCCTGACCCCTACACCTCACCCTGATCCGTACATCCATCCCTGACGCCTACACCTCACCCTGACCCCTAAACCCTCCCCCAAATATGTCATCACCATTCAAGCTAAAATGCCTCTTCTCCGGTCCATATACACTTCCATGTCTCTTTAACAATTCACTTACACCCCCACCTTTTCCTTCCCCTCCGGCTTGGTATTCCCAGAAATTGCTGCAGGATGGGAGGGATTTCTCACAGTTTCGTGCTCAAGCTCGGACAGTGACCTGGAGTACGACTATGGCTGGATGTGTGGTGCTGTCTGAACTCTTCTGAGGGGTAGTGTAGGGACAACTGAGGGAGAGGGAAGGACATCAAGATTGAATGGGCGAGGGAGTGGGAGCTTGAGGCTTAGGACAGAGGGAGAGCTAAGAGGGAGGAGAGGAGAGAGATGGAGGGAGATGGAGGAAAAGAGGGGGACAGAGGGAAATGGAGGGAAGGAGAGGGAGGGGTAGAGAGGGTGGAGGGAGAAGGGAGAAGGGAGAAGGGGTTAGGGAGGTGGGGAGGGGAGGAGATGAATGGAATTAGAGGTGAGGAGGGTAGTAGTGATGTAGGGAGTGAGGGAAGGAGAAGGATGGAGAGAGAGTGGAATGGAGGGGAGGGGATGGGAGTGGGAGAGGGAAAGAAGCAGAGGATTGGAGGAAGAGGGGAGAAGGTGGGGAGGGGCAGCTGATTGAGGGAGAGATTAGATGGAAGGGAGCTGAGGGAGGGAGAGGAGGAAGGTGGGGAGGGGAGAGGAGGGGAGGGGAGGGGAGAGAGGGAAGGGGAGAGAGGGGAGGGGAGGAAATGGAGTGCAGAGGGAAGAAAAGAGAGGATTGGAGGGAGAGAGGGAGGAGAGCAATTTTGGGGAGGAGGAGTGGAGTGGAGAGGGAGAGGAGTGTTGGAGGGAGAAGGAAAAGGGAAGTGATAGGGAAGTGAGGACAGAGATGGATAGAAATGGAGAAAGAGTGGGGAGGAGAAGGGGAGATGGAGGGGACGGAAGGGAGGATAGAGATGGAGTGAGAGGAGAGGTAAGGGAGATGGGAGAGTTAAGCGAAGGAGGAGAGGAAGAGGGGGAAGGGAGAGGGACAGAAAGGGAGGTGAGAGGGAGGGGAGGAGAGAGACAGTGAGGAGAGCGGGGGGGTGGAGAGGGTTGGTTAGAGAGGAAAGGGAGGTGATAGGCAGGGAGGAGAGGGACGGAGGGAGAGAGAAGTGGGAGGGGATAGGGGTGGAGAAACATAGAGAACCTACAGCACAATACAGGCCCTTGGGCTCACAAAGTTGTGCCGAACATGTCCCTACCTTAGAAAATACTAGGCTGACCCATAGCCCTCTTTTTACTAAGCTCCGTGTACCTCTCCAAAAGTCTCTTAAAAGACCCTATCGTATCCACCTCCACCACCGTTGCCAGCAGCCCATTGCACACACTCACCACTCTCTGAGTAAAAAACTTACCCCTGACATCCCCTCTATACATACTCCTCAGCACCTTAAACCTGTGTCCTCTTGTGGCAACCACTTCTGCCCTGGGAAAAAGCCTCTGACTATCCACATGATCAATGCCTCTCATCATCTTATACACCTCTATCAGGACACCTCTTATCCTCAATCGCTCCAAGGAGAAAAGGCCGAGTTCACTCAACCTATTCTCATAAGGCATGCTCCCCAATCCAGGCAGCATCGTTGTAAATCTCCTCTGCACCCTTTCTGTGGCTTCCACATCCTTCCTGTAGTGAGGCACAGTACTCCAAGTGGGGTCTGACCAGGGTCCGATATAGTTGCAACATTACCTCTCGGCTCCTAAATTCAATTCCACGGTTGATGAAGGCCAATGCATCGTACGCCTTCTTAACCACAGAGTCAACCTGTGCAGCTGCTTTGAGTGTCCTATGGACTGGGACCCCAAGATCCCTCTGATCCTCCACACTCCATCTACCACTTCTCAGCCCAGTTTTGCATCCTATCACTGTCCCGCTGTAACCTCTGACAGCACTCCACACTATCCACAATACCTCCAACCTTTGTGTCATCAGCAAACTTACTAACCCATCCCTCCACTTCCTCATCCAGGTCACTTCTAAAAATCACGAAGAGTAAGGGTCCCAGAACAGATCCCTGAGGCACACCACTGGTGACCGACCTCCATGCAGAATATGACCCGTCTACAACCACACTTTGCCTTCTGTGGGCAGGCCAGTTCTGGATCCACAAAGCAATGTCCCCTTGGATCCCATGCCTCCTTACTTTCTCAATAACCCTTCCATGGGGTACCTTATCAAAAGCCTTGCTGAAATCCATATACACTACATCTACTGCTCTTCCTTCATCAATGTGTTTAGTCACATCTTCAAAAAATTCAATCAGGCTCGTAAGGCATGATCTGCCCTTGACAAAGCCATGCTGACTATTCCTAATCATATTATACCTCTCCAAATGTTCATAAATCCTGCCTCTCAGGATCTTCTCCATCAACTTACCAACCACTGAGGTGAGACTCACTGGTCTATAATTTCCTGGGTTATCTCTACTCCCTTTCTTGAATAAAGGAACAACTTCTACAACCCTTCAATCCTCCTTTACCTCTCATTGATGATGCAAAGATCATTGCCAGAGGCTCAGCAATCTCCTCCCTCGCCTCCCACAATAGCCTGGGGTACATCCCATCCAGTCCCAGTGACTTATCCAACTTGATGCTTTCCCAAAGCTCCAGCACACCCTCTTTTTCAATATCTACATGCTCAAGCTTTTCAATCTGCTGCAAGTCATCACTACAATCACCAAGATCCTTTTCCATCGTGAATACTGAAGTAAAGTATTCATTAAGTACCTCTGCTACTTCCTCCAGTTCCATACACACTTTCACACTGTCACATTTGATACGTCCTATTCTCTCATGTCTCATCCCCTTGCTCTTCACATACTTATAGAAAGCCTTGGGGTTTTCCTTAATCCTGCCCGCCAAGGCCTTCTCATGGCCCCTTTTGGCTCTCCTAATTTCCTTCTTAAGTTCCTTCCTAGTGGACTTATAATCTTCTAGATCTCTAACATTACCTAGCTCTCTGAACCTCTTTTCTTTTCTCTTAACTAGATTTATTACTTTGTACACCACGGTTCTTGTACCCTACCATAACTTCCCTATCTCATTGGAACATACCTGTACAGAACTCCACACAAATATTCCCTGACTATTTGTCACATTTCTTCTGTACTTTTCCCTGAGAACAGCCTCTAATTTCCTGCCTGATAATTCCCTTTACTCCAATGAAACACATTTCTAACTTGTCTGTTCCTATCCTTCTCATATGCTATTGTAAAAGAGATAGAATTATGATCACTATCTCTAAAATGCTCTCTCACTGAGAGATCTGACCCCTAACCAGATTCATTTCCTAATACCAGATCAAGTACAGCCTCTCCACTTGTAGACTTATCTACATATTGTGTCAAGAAACCTTCCTGAACACACCTAACAAACTCCATCCCATCTAAACCCCTCACTCTAGGGAGATGCCAATTGATATCTGGGAAATTAAAATCTCCCATCACGACAACTCTGTTATTACTACACCTTTCCAGGATCTGTTTCCCAATCTGCTCCTCAATATCTCTCGAAGGGAGAGGATGTGGAAGAGAGGGATGGATGAAGAGAGGAGAGGGAGGGGAGAAGGAGGGGAGGAACAGGGGGAGAGGGGAGAGAGAGGGGGCACTGAGGTACAACTGAGGAAGTACACTCAATGGTCACTTGATTCGATACAGGACGGAGTGGTCTTCTGCTGCTGTAGCCCCTCAACGGGTTGTGCATTCAGAGATGCTCTTCCGCACACCACCGTTGTAACACATGGTTATTTCAGCTCCAGTCAGCGTGAACCAGCCTGGCCACCCTCCTCTGACCTCTCCCACTAACAAAGCGTTTTCAACCACAGAACGGCTGCTCACTGCGGGGTTTTTTTTGTTTTATTCTCTGTAAACCCCCGAGACATTTTTTGCATGAAAATCCCAGAACAGCAGTTTCTGAGATATTCAAACCACCCGACCTAATACAAACAATCATTCCACAGTCAAAGGCCCTCAGTTCAAATTTCTTCCCCATTCTGGTGTTTGGTCTGAACGACAACTGAACCTCCTGACCATGTCTGCATGCTTTTATGCATTGAGTTGCTGCCACTTGATTGGCTGATTAGATACTTGCAGTAATAAGCAGGTGTACAGGTGTACCTAATAGAGTGGCCACAGAGTGTATGTTGATATAATGGTGATTTTGATTTGTATGCTGATGTGTTGATGTGACCACTACACCCCTCTTTTACCCCTACCCCCCTTCCCTGGTGCCTGCCCCGCTCCCTGATCCCTACTCCCCTGACCCCAACACCCCTCCCTGACACCAACATTCCTCCCTGACCCTACACCCTCCTCAGACCCCAAATCCCCTCCCTGACACCAACATTCCTCCCTGACCCTACACCCTCCTCAGACCCCAACACCCCTCCCTGACCCCAACACCCCTCCCTGACACCAACATTCCTCCCTGACCCTACACCCTCCTCAGACCCCAACACCCCTCCCTGACACCAACATTCCTCCCCTGATCCCTACACCCTCCTCAGACCCCAACACCCCTCCCTGACCCCAACATTCCTCCCTGACCCTACACCCTCCTCAGACCCCAACACCCCTCCCTGACACCAACATTCCTCCCTGACCCTACACCCTCCTCAGACCCCAACACCCCTCCCTGACCCCAAAATTCCTCCCTGACCCTACACCCTCCTCAGACCCCAACACCCCTCCCTGACCCCAACATTCCTCCCTGACCCTACACCCTCCTCAGACCCCAACACCCCTCCCTGACACCAACATTCCTCCCTGATCCCTACACCCTCCCCTGACACCAACACCCCTCCCTGACACCAACATTCCTCCCTGATCCCTACACCCTCCCCTGATCCCTACACCCTCCCCTGACACCAACACCCCTCCCTGACACCAACATTCCTCCCTGATCCCTACACCCTCCCCTGACCGCTACACCCTCCCTGACACCAACACCCCTCCCTGACACCAACATTCCTCCCTGATCCCTACACCCTCCCCTGATCCCTACACCCTCCTCAGACCCCAACACCCCTCCCTGACACCAACATTCCTCCCTGACCCTACACCCTCCTCAGACCCCAACACCCCTCCCTGACACCAACATTCCTCCCTGACCCTACACCCTCCTCAGACCCCAACACCCCTCCCTGACACCAACACCCCTCCCTGACCCTACACCCTCCTCAGACCCCAACACCCCTCCCTGACACCAACATTCCTCCCTGACCCTACACCCTCCTCAGACCCCAACACCCCTCCCTGACACCAACACCCCTCCCTGACACCAACATTCCTCCCTGACCCTACACCCTCCTCAGACCCCAACACCCCTCCCTGACACCAACATTCCTCCCTGACCCTACACCCTCCTCAGACCCCAACACCCCTCCCTGACACCAACATTCCTCCCTGATCCCTACACCCTCCTCAGACCCCAAATCCCCTCCCTGACACCAACATTCCTCCCTGATCCCTACACCCTCCCCTGACACCAACACCCCTCCCTGACACCAACATTCCTCCCTGACCCTACACCCTCCTCAGACCCCAAATCCCCTCCCTGACACCAACATTCCTCCCTGACCCTACACCCTCCCCTGACACCAACACCCCTCCCTGACACCAACATTCCTCCCTGATCCCTACACCCTCCTCAGACCCCAAATCCCCTCCCTGACACCAACATTCCTCCCTGATCCCTACACCCCTCCCTGACACCAACATTCCTCCCTGACCCTACACCCTCCTCAGACCCCAACACCCCTCCCTGACACCAACATTCCTCCCTGATCCCTACACCCTCCCCTGACCGCTACACCCTCCCCTGACACCAACACCCCTCCCTGACACCAACATTCCTCCCTGATCCCTACACCCTCCTCAGACCCCAACACCCCTCCCTGACACCAACATTCCTCCCTGATCCCTACACCCTCCCCTGACACCAACACCCCTCCCTGACACCAACATTCCTCCCTGACCCTACACCCTCCTCAGACCCCAAATCCCCTCCCTGACACCAACATTCCTCCCTGACCCTACACCCTCCTCAGACCCCAACACCCCTCCCTTTACCCCACATGCCTTCCTTGAGCCCTACATCCCTCCCTGAAACCTACATTCCTTCCTGACTCCTACATCTGTCTCTTAACATGTACACCTCTCCCTGCTCTCTACTTCTGTCCTCTGACCCTGACACTCTCCCCCGAGCCTTCCCCGACTAATACCATAGAACCATAGAACATTACAGAACAGAAACAGGCCTTTTGGCCCTTCTTGGCTGTGCCGAACCATTTTTCTGCCTAGTCCCACTGACCTGCACCTGGCCCTTATCCCCCCATAACCCTCTCATCCACATACCTGTCCAAGTCTTTCTTAAATGTCAAAAGTGAGCCCACATTCACCACTTCATCTGACAGCACATTCCACACTCCCACCACTCTCTGCGTGAAGATGCCCCCCCTCCAATGTTCCCTTTAAACTTTTCCCCCTTCACCCTTAACCCATGACCTCTGTTTTTTTTCTCCCCTGGCCTCAGTGGAAAAATCTTTCCCATCTCTCCCCTTACCCCTACACCTCTCCCCGGCCGTTACTCCCCTCTCTGACACCTAAACCCCTCCTTGACCCCTACACCCCTCACCTGACCCCTACAACCCTCCTTGACCACAAAACCCCCCTCTGACCATTCCATCTCCCTTCAAGCCAAAACAATTCTTCTCCAGTCTGTGTACCCCTCAACATCTCACTTACCCCCCCCCCACCCAACCTCTCTTTTCTTTCCTCTCTGGGCTACATTTCCGATTTGTATTCCCGTAGGATTCAGCCTGGATTACAACTACGAATGGGAGAGAGGTAGGTTCTGACGTCCACTTAGGGGTAGTGTGAGGATAACATAGTGGGAGGGAGAGGGAAGAGTGAGGGGAGGAGAGGGGATGGGGAGGCAAGGAGAGGGATTGAGGGTGAATGGAGAGGGATGAAGGGTGAGGGAAAGGGATTCAGAGGGGAGAGACAGAGGGATAGTGGGGAGGGAGGGTGGAGAGAGGATGGGGAAGAGAGCGATGGAGAAGGGAAAGGAAGGGGAGGAGAGGGATGGAGGGATGGGGAGTCGGAGGGTGGAAAAGGATGGAGGGAGTGGGGAGAGGGAGGGGAGAGATGAAGAGGGGAGAGGGAGGCAGGGAAGGAGTGGGAGAGGGGAGGAGGGGTCGCTGAGGTACAGCTGAGGAAGTACACTCAATGATCACTTCATTAGATACAGGACGGAGTGGTCTTCTGCTGATGTAGCCCCTCAACGGGTTGCATGGTCAGAGATGCTCTTCTGCACACCACTGATGTAACGTAGTGAGAGGGAGAGGGATGAGGGAGGGGAGGAGAGGGGAGAGGGACTGTAACATGTGGTTATTTGAGTTACTGTCGCATTCCAGTCAGCTTGAATCAGTCTGTCGATGTATGAGTGTGTTGTTGAGTGTGCCTGTGTGTGAGTGTGTGTGTGACCCTGTGTGTTAATTTGTCTGTGTGTGTCTGTGCGTGAGTGCAACTTTGTACCTGTGTCCGTCTGCTGAGTGTGATTGTGTGTGTATCTGGGTATGGGTATCACACTGTGTGTGTGTGTGAGAGTGTGCAAATGTGCGTGTGTCTGTATCTGTTTCTGTTTCTGATTGTGTGAGTGTATGTCTTTATATGTGTGTGTGAGTGTGTGAATGTGTGTATCTATGTGTGGGTATAAGTTTGTGTGCCTTTGTCAATGTGTACGTGTCTGTGAGTTTGTGAGTGTGTGTGTATGTCTGTTGTGTCTATGAGTGTGTGTTTTTATCTCTGTGAGCATGTGTTAGTGTGTAAGAGTGTGTGAGTTTGTGTCTTGGTGTAAGTATGAGTTAGCATGTCTGTGTATTGGTGTGTTTGAATGCGTCTGTGAGTATGTGAGAGCTTGTGTGAGAGAGTGTTTGTGTGTGTGTGTGTGAGGGTCTGTGAGTGTGTGTGCCTTGTCCTTTGCGTCAGTGTGTGGGCGTGTGTGTGACTGTATGTAACTGTGTGTCAGTTTGTGAGTGAGTGAGTGTAGGCCTCAGTGTGAGTGCATGAGAGTACGTGTGTGTCAGTGAGTCAATGTGTATTTGTATGACTGTGTGCCTGTGTGTGTGAATGAATGTGTGTGTCTGTATGTGTGTGACTGTGTGTGTGTATCTGGGTATGAGTTTGCACATGTGTGTGAGTGTGCATGAGTGTGTGCACCGTGTGTGTCTCTGTGTGAGTGTGTCTATGACCCTGTGTGTGAGTTTGTCTGTATGTAAATGTGTCTCTGTGTGAGTGTGTCTATGACCCTGTGTGTGAGTTTGTCTGTATGTAAATGTGTCTCTAGTGGAGTGTGACTGTGTGTCTGTCTATGTGTGAGTGTGACTTTGTGTGTGGCTGTATGTGTGTCTGGATGTGGGTATCAGTGTGTGTGTGTAAGTGTTTGGGATTGTGCCTGTGTCTGTTTCTGTTTCTGAATGTGTGAGTGTATGACTTTATGTGTCTGTGAGAGTGTATGTGTGTGTGTCTCTCTCTCTGCCTGTGTGTGTGTGGATGTCAGTGTGTGTGAGGTTGTCTAAGTTTGTCTGTGAGTGTGTCTGTGTGTGAGTGTGTGTGATTGGGTATGAGTTTGTGTGTCTTTGTCTATGTGTGCATGTGAGTGTCTGTATGTTTGTTGTGTCTGTGACTGTGTGAGAGTTTGTGTGTTTATCTCTTTGTGAGTGTGGGTTAGTGTGTATGTGTGTGAGTGTGTTTCTGGGTGTGACTGCGTGTGAGAGTGTGAGTGCGTGTCTGTGAGTGACTGTGTCTGGGTGTCAGTATGTGTGTGTTTGTCTATGAGGGAATGTGAGTGTCTGTATGTCTGTTGTGTCTGTGACAGTGTGTGAGTTTGTGTGTTTATCTCTTTGCTTGTGAGTGTGGGTTAGTGTGTATGTGTGTGAGTGTGATTCTGGGTGTGAGTGCGTGTCTGTGAGTGACTGTGTCTGGGTGTCAGTATGCGTGTGTTTGTCTATGAGGGAGTGTGACTATGTGTGTCTGGATGTGAGTGTGTGAGCATGTTTGTGTGTGTCTGCAGAGTACATCCGTGTGTGCCTCTATGTGACTATGTGAGTCTGTGTCTGTCTGTGTGTGAGTGTGTGCGTGACTGTGTCCTTTGTGTGTGTGTATCTGTGTCTGTCTGTGTGAGTGTGTGCATGACTGTGTCCTTTGTGTGTGTGTATCTGTGTCTGTCTGTGTGTGACTGTGCGTGACTGTGTCCTTTGTATGTGTGTGTATCTGTGTCTGATTGTGTGTGAGTATGTATGTGACTGTGTCCTTTGTGTGTGTGTGTGTATCTGTGTGTGACTGTGTGTGAGTGTGTGTGTGTGACTGTGTCCTTTGTGTGTGTGTGTGTGTACCTGTGTCTGTCTGTGTGTGACTGTGCGTGACTGTGTCCTTTGTATGTGTGTGTATCTGTGTCTGTCTGTGAGTGTGTATGTGACTGTGTCCTTTGTGTGTGTGTGTATACACCTGTGTGTGACTGTGTGTGAGTGTGTGTGTGACTGTGTCCTTTGTGTGTGTGTGTGTGTGTGTATACACCTGTGTGTGACTGTGTGTGAGTGTGTGTGTGACTGTGTCCTTTGTGTGTGTGTGTGTGTGTGTATCTGTGTCTGTCTGTGTGTGACTGTGTCCTTTGTGTGTGTGTGTATCTGTGTGTGATTGTGTGCATCAGTCTGTGTGTCAGTTTGTGAGTGAACTTGTGTGTGTATCAGTGTGAATGTGTGAGAGTATGTGTGCATCAGTGAGTCAATGTATTTGCGTGACTGTGTTCTGTGTCTGAGCGTGTGTGTATATGTCTATGCATGTGTGAGTGAGCAAGTTCTTGTGTCAGTGTGTATGTCTGTGACTGTGTGTGTATCTGTTTCTGTGTGTGAGTGTGTAAGTGGGTGCACCAGTGAATGTGATAGTGAGAGTGTGTGCATGTGATTATGTGTAAGTCTGTTGTGACTGTGAGTGTGTGTGTGTCTTTGTTTACCTGGCTATGTGTGAGTGTGTGATGGTGTGTTTGTGTGTGAGTGTGTGTATGTTTGTCTGTATGCCCCTAGAGTCTGTGTGTGAGTGTGACTGTGTCTGTGTGTGAATGTGTGTGTATGTCCATTGTGTCTGTGAGTGTGTGTGTCTCTGGATGTGAGTGTGTGATTGTGTGAATGTGTGTGTCTAATGTGTCAGTGTGCATCCCTGCCTGTGAGTGGGTGTGAGTTTGGCTATGCGTGTGTGTCTAGAGTCTGTGTGTGAGTGTATCTGGGTGTGAATGCATGGCGCGTCTGTGTGTGAGTGTGTGTGTATGTCTGTTGTGTCTGTGAGTGTGTGTGTCTCTGTGTGTAAATATGTGTGTATCTGGGTGTGAGTGTGTGTTAGTGTTTTTGTGTGTGACAGCAGGAGTGTGCGAGTGGATGTCTATTTGTGAGGGTGTATGGGTGTGAGTATGAGTGTTTGTTTGTGAGGGTGTATGAGGGTTTGTGAGTGCGTTTGTGTGTGAATGTGACTGAGTCCTTTTACATGTCTGTGTGGGACTGTGTGGCTGTGTGTGCATCAGTGTGTTTGTCAGTTTGTGAGTCAGAGTGTCTCTCTGAGTGTAGGCATCAGAGTGTGACAGTATGTGTGTATCACTGAGTCAATGTGTCTTTGTGCGACTGTGTGTCTCTCTGTGTGTAAGTGTGTGAGTTTGTGTGGGTGTGTAAGTGAGCAAGTGTATACTTGTGTAAGTTGAGTGTGTCTGTGCAGGACTATGTGTGTAACTGGGCATGAGTTTGTGTGATTGTGCCTGTGAGTATGTGTGAGCATGTGTGTGCCTTTGTTTATCTGGCTGTGTGTGATGGTGTGTTTGTGTTTGAATGTGTGAGTGTGTCTGTGCACATCTGTGCATGAGTATGTGTTTGTCTGTATGTGTTTGTATGTGCCTCCGGATGTGTGTGTGTGTGAGGGTAAGTGAATGTTTGTGAATGTATGTGTGTTTGAATCTCTGTGTGAATGTTTGTGTGTGTTGTATGGGAGTGTGTATCTATGTGTGTGAGTGCAGGTGTATCTGTGTGAGAGTGTTTGAGAATCAGTGTGAGTGTATCCATGTGTGAAAGTGTGTGCACACCTGTGTGTCTGTCTGTGTTTGTATCTGTCAGTGTGTGAGGCTTTCTGAGTGTGCATTAGAGTGTTTGTGTGTCTGTGTGTGAGTGTGTGCGTCTGAGTGTCCATCTGTGTTTGCATAGTGAGTGTATCTGTGTGTGTCTGTGGAGTGTGCCTGGGTGTGTGTCTGTATGTGATGCATGTGTGTGAGTTGTATGTATCAATGTCTAGGTGTCAGTTTGTGTGTGTCTGCCAGTGAGTGTGTGTGTTTTCCTGTGCATGTCTGTGTGTTACTACTTGAGGGTGTGTGTGCTCTCCAATGTGTGTGAGGGTGTGTGCATGTAATTGTGTGCATATCTGTTCTGCTGGTGAGTGTGAGTGAGTTTTCCTGTGCATGTCCGTGTGTGAGTGTGCATATGTCTGTGTGTTACTACTTGAGGGTGTGTGTGCTCTCCAATGTGTGTGAGGGTGTGTGCATATCTGTTGTGCCTGTGAGTGTGTGTATATCTCAACACAAAAATACAACTGCAGATGCTGTGGATCAAAGAATACGTACACAAGGCTGGAAGAACTCAGCAGGTCAGGCAGCATCCGTGAGAAAAGAGTAGCCAACGTTTCGGGGCGAGACCCTTCATCAGGAATGGGGGGGGGAAGAGAGGGCCGAAGCCCAGTAATAGAGATAGGGGAGGGGGAAGGGCTAGAGGCGCCAGGTGGAGAACCAATCAGAG
Organism: Hypanus sabinus; assembly: GCF_030144855.1. Classification (NCBI taxonomy): domain Eukaryota; kingdom Metazoa; phylum Chordata; class Chondrichthyes; order Myliobatiformes; family Dasyatidae; genus Hypanus; species Hypanus sabinus. The sequence continues at coordinate 29,443 of NW_026781707.1, read as the reverse complement.
GAAGGATAAAGGGTGGAGGGGGAGGGGATAAGCATGAAAGAACTGTGGAGATAAAGGAGCAGAAAGTTGAAAGGGGAGAGAGGCAGAGAGGGACCTGGGATAGGGGAAGGGGGAAGGGGAGGGAATTACCGGAAATTGGAGAATTCAATGTTCATACCACCAGGCGGGAGGCTACCCAGACGTTAGATGAGGTGTTGCTCCTCCAACCTGAGTTTGGTCTCATCATGGCAGTAGAGGAGGCCATGTATGGACATATTTATATGGGAATGAGAGGCAGAGTTGCAACCAGGAGATCCTGTCTGTTGTGACGGACGGAGCGTAGGTGCTCGACGAAGCGGTCCCCCAATCTATGTCGGGTCTCGCCGATGTAGAGGAGGCCGCACCGGGAGCATCGGATGCAATAGATTACCCCAACAGACTCACAAGTGAAGTGTTGCCTCACCTGGAAGTCCTGTCTGGGGCCCTGAATGGTGGTAAGGGGGGAGGTTTGGGGACAGGTGTAGCATTTTCACTTACAGAGATAAGTGCCGGGTGTGAGTTCTGTGGGGAGGGACGTGTGGATCAGGTAGTCACAGAGGGAATGATCCCTGCGAAAAGCCGAGAGGGGTAGGGAGGGAAAGATGTCCTCAGTGGTGGGGTCCTGTTGAAGGTGACAGAAGTTGCGGAGGATAATATGTTGGATCCGGAGGCTGGTGGGGTGGCAGGTGATGACCAGGGGAACCCTGTCCCTGTTGTGGTGACGGGAGGATGGGTTAAGGGCTGAAGTGCAGGAGGTGGAGGAGATGCGGGTGAGGGCATCTTTGATGACGGCAAAAGGGAAACCACGATCCTGAAAGAAAGAGGACATTTGAGATGTCCTGGAATGGAAAGCCTCATCCTGGGAGCAGATGCGGTGGAAATGGAGGAACTGGGAATAGGGAATGGCATTTTTGCATTGGGCAGGGTGGGAAGAGGTAGTTATGGAAGTCAGTGAGTTTGTAGAAGATGTCAGTGGATAGTCTGTCTCCAGAGATGGAGACCGAGAGATAAGAAAGGAGAGAGAAGTGTCCGAGATGGACCAATTGAATTTAAGGGCTGGGTGAAAGTTAGAAGCAAAGTTGATTAAATTGACAAGCTCAGCATGGGTGCAGGAAGCAGCACCAATGTAGTTGTTGATGTAGTGGAGGAAAAGTTGGGGAGTGGTGCCAGTATAGATTTGGAGCATAGACTGTTCCACATAACCCACGAAAAGGCAGGCATAGCTGGGGCCCTTGCGAGTGCCCATGGCTACACCCTTGTGTATGTGACCATGTGGTTTGTATATGTGTGTGCAAGTGTGTGTCAGTTTGTGAATGCGTGTAAAGTGAGTGTACTTGTCTGTGCAAGATGTATGACTGTATATGTGTGTCCGTCAGTTTGTGAGTGTGTATTTGTGTGTGTGTGTGTGTGTGTGTGTGTGTGTGTGTGTGTGTGTGTGTGTGTGTGTGTGTTTGTGTATATGTGTGTGACTGTGTGCGTATCTGGTTATGGGTTTGTGTGTGTGTGTGTGTGTGTGTGTGTGTGTCAGTGTGTTTGCAAGAGTGTGAGTATGTGTGTGCATACTCACATATGTGTGTGCATGAGCTTGTGTATGTGAGTATGTATGTCTGTTATGTCTGTGTTTGTGAGTGTGTTTATCTATCTATCTGTGTGTCAATGTGTGTCAATAGGTGTCTGTGAGTGTGTGTGTTCCTCTATCTGTGTCTGAATGTGGGTGTACCTGTGAGTAAATGTATGTGTGTCTGTGGATGTGAGTGTGAGTGTGTGTTTCTGTATGACAGTGTATGTGTGTGTGTCTATCTGGTGGTGTGTGAGTGTGTGTATGTGTGTCTTCAATCTGTGTTGGGGTATTTGTGTGTAACTGTGTGTGTACATCTGTGTATTTGTGTGTGTAAGTGTGTCTGTGTGTCTGTGTGTGAATCAATGTGTGTGTATTTGTCAGTGTGAGTGTGTGAGCATATGTGTATTTTGGTGTGTGTGTGAGTTTGTGAGTGTGTGTGTAAATGTATGTGTCAGTTTTAATAGTTTTCAATAGGTAAATTTAATGTCAGAGAAATGTATACAATATACATCCTGAAATTCTTTTCTTTCACAACCATTCATGAAAACAGAGAAGTATCAGAAAGAATGATTGACAGTTAAACTTTAAAACCCCCAAGCCCACCTGCGAGCCTCCCATTCCCACACACACACACACACACTCACACACACACACACTCTCTCACACACACACACTCACACACACACACTCACACACACTCACACTCACACACACACACACAACACTCACACACACACTCACACTCACACTCACACACACTCACACACACACACCCATGCACACACTCTCACACACACACACTCACACACACACTCACACTCACACTCACACACACACCAGCAAAAAAGCATCAGCATCCTCAAGCATGCGGCAAAGCATCGATAAGGACACAGACTTGCAGAACCCCAAAGACTACTCGTTCACTCAGTATTCGACATACCACAGGCTCTCTCCCTAATAAGGCTAAAGAGGTGTCTCCTTTTCACAGCAAAAGGGGAGACATAACAACTCACTGATTTACAATGTTAAAAGTCTGTTGCGTCACTTTCTTCTGAGTTCTGCACCCAGAGATTAAGCCCCAGAAAGGCTCAGGTCCCTGGACACACAGCCCACGACAGCGAACCCACTTCTTCTGAAGTTCCGAGTTCTCTTGCGATGCTTCAGTCAGATGCCCCAGCCTAGGATCAGCACGTCTCCAGAGCCAAGAAAATCTGACACCTTGAAAGCACTCTCACCTTCCATGATATCCTTGGGATATCAAAGAGCGGCTGGTCGTGAGGCCCTGAGAGCGGGTCCCACTCTTGCAAAGACCCGAAGTCAGAGTGCCATCTAGTGCCATCATCACTTCTCTCTACCCCTCCAAAAAACTGTGTATGTGTGTGTGTGTGTGTCTGTGTCTCTGTTTATGAGTGAATCTGTGTGTGCGCGCATGCCTCTTTGTGAGTGGGTGTGCCTGTAGAGCGTGTCTGCGTGTGAGTGTGTGTTTGATGCATATGAGTGCCTGTGTGTCTGGATGACAGTATGTGCATGTCTGTCTGTGTGAGTGTGCGTGTGTGTGCTTGTCTGTGGGTGTCTGTGGTGAGTATGAGGGAGTGTGCGAGTGTGTCTTGCGTCTGTGTGTGAGCATATCTATGTATGAATGTGTGTATGTGTGAGTATATGTGTCTGTGTGGCGGTGTGTGTGTGTATGTGAGTGTTTGTGTATCTGTGCGAATGTGTGTAAGCTTGTGTGTGAGAGGTTGGCAGTGTGTGCGTCTCTATGTTTGTAAATGTATATGTGTTTATATGTCTGTGTGATGGTGTGTGTGTCTGTATGGAAGTGCGTTAGTGTCTGTGGGTCTGTGTGTGTCTTGAGTTTGTATGTGAATGTGTGGGAGTGTGTCTGTGTGTGATGTGTTTGTGCATTAGTGTGTCTATGTGTGAGTGTGAGTGAATCTGTGCATAAATGTGTGGGTGCTTGTGTGTGAGTGTGTGTGTGCGCTTCAGTGTCTGTGTGAGTTTGTGAGTATTTTGTCTCAGTGTTTGCATTTGAGAGTGTGTATATCTGTTGTGTCTGTAAGTGTGTGTGTTTATCTTTCTGTGCCTGAGTGCACTTGTCTCTCTCTCTCTGTGAGCGTGTATGTCTGGCTGTGTGATTGTGTGAGTGTGTGTCTGGATGTGTGTTAGTGTGTCTCTGTGTTTGAGTATGTGAGAGGTGTCTGCGTGTGAGTGTGTCTGTGTGTGAGAGGTTGGGAGTGTGCGAGTGTGTCTGGGTCTCAGTGTGAATGTACGTGTGTGGAATATCTGTTTGTGTGAAAGTGTGTTTGTATTTATATGTCTGATGGTTTGTTAGTGTGTGTGAGTGCACCTCTGCGTGAATGTGCATGCGTGCCTGTGTGTGTGCGCTTCAGTGTATGTGTGAGTTTGTGAGTATTTTGTGTCAATGTTTGCATGTGACTGCGTATGTTTATCTTTCTGTGTGAGTGTGAGTATGTCTGTGTGTCTTGAGTTTGTGTGTGAGTGTGTACCTGCATGTCTGTGTGTGATGCATGTGTGAGTATGTGCCTGTGTGTGTGAGTCTGGATTCTGTGTGTGAGTGTGCATGAGTGTGAATCTGTGCATGAATGTGTGTGCACACTTGTGTCTGGAGTCTGTGTGTGAATGTGTATTGTGTGTGTGTGTGTGTGTGTGTGTGTGTGTGTGTGTGTGTGTGTGTGTGTGTGTGTGTGTGTGTGTGTGTGTGAGTGTGTGTGTGTTTGTGAGTGAGAATGCATGCACATAAGTGTGTGGGTGTGAATGTGATATTGTGTGCGTATGTGGGTGTGTGTGTGGCAGTGCGTCAGTGTTTGTGGATGTGTTACTGTGAGTCTGAGAGTATGCGTATGTGACAGTGTGTCTGTTCACATGTGCATGTTTGTGTGTGTGATCCAGTGTGAGGTTGTGTGTCAGTGTGTGTGTTACTGTGTGGCTGTGAGTGTGTGTGTCTGTGTTTCAGTGTGTGTGTTGTGTGTAAGTGTGTGCTTATCTGTGTGTGAGTGTGTGTATGTGAGTATGTGTCTGTGTGTGAGTCTGTGAGGGTGTGTTTATGTGTTTGTGGGTGGTTATGAGTGTATGTGTATCTGTGTACGTATGTTTCAGTTTATGTGTGTCTGTGTGTGAGTGTGTTTCTGTGAGAGTGTGAGTGTGTGAGTGTGTCTGTGTGTGAATATGAGTTTGTCAGTGTGTATGTGTGCATCTATGTGTGAGTGTGTGGGCATCTGTGTCAGTGTGTGTGTCTCTGTGACAGACAGACATATTTTATTGATTCCAAGGGAAATTGGGTTTCGTTACAGTCGCACCAACCAAGAATAGTGCAGAAATATAGCAATATAAAATCATAAATAATTAAATAATAATAAATAAATAATTCCAAGTGGAAATAAGTCCGGGACCAGCCTATTGGCTCAGGGTGTCTGACACTCCGAGGGAGGAGTTGTAAAGTTTGATGGTCACATGTAGGAATGACTTCCTATGACGCTCAGTGTTGCATCTCGGTGGAATGAGTCTCTGGCTGAATGTACTCCTGTGCCTAACCAGTACATTATGGAGTGGATGGGAGACATTGTCCAAGATGGCATGCAACTTGGACAGCATCCTCTTTTCAGACACCACCGTCAGAGGGTCCAGTTCCACCCCCACAACATCACTGGCCTTACGAATGAGTTTGTTGATTCTGTTGGTGTCTGCCACCCTCAGCCTGCTGCCCCAGCACACAACAGCAAACATGATAGCACTGGCCAGCACAGACTCGTAGAACATCCTCAGCATCGTCCGGCAGATGTTAAAGGACCTCAGTCTCCTCAGGAAATAGAGACGGCTCTGACCCTTCTTGTAGACAACCTCAGTGTTCTTTGACCAGTCCAGTTTATTGTTGATTCGTATCCCCAGGTATTTGTAATCCTCCACCATGTCCACACTGACCCCTTGGATGGAAACAGGGGTCACCGGTGCCTTAGCCCTCCTCAGGTCTACCACCAGCTCCTTAGTCTTTTTCACATGAAGCTGCAGATGTGTGTGTCAGTGTATGTGTTTCTGTCTGTGTATCAGTGTGTGCATGGCTGTTTGTGAGTGTGTGTGTGCCCATGAGTGTGTGTGTGTTTGTGAGAGTGCGTATCAGTGTAACAGAGTTTGTGTGTGGGTGTCATTGTGTGTGTGTGTGTGTGTGTGTGTGTGTGTGTGTGTGTGTGTGTGTGTGTGTGTGTGTGTGTATGTGTGTGTGAGTTTGTCTGTGTGTGTGTCAGTTTGTCTGTGTGTGTATCGGTGTGCCCACTTCTATGTGTGTTTGTGTTCATGTGTGTGTTTGCAAGTGTGAGATAATGTGTCTGCTTCAATATGTGGGTGAGTGTTTTACTGTGTGTCTGTGTGTGAGTGTTCGTGAGTATGTGTCTATACATGAGCATGTATGTCTGTGTTTCAGTGCCTCCATCGTGTTTTTGTGTGAGGGTGTGTATGTGTCTGTGTGCAAGTATGAGTGTATGTGCCTGTGGGTATCAGTGTGTGGGGGGGGGGGCTGTGTGTCTGTGTGTGTGTGTGTGTGTGTGTGTGTGTGTGTGTGTGTGTGTGTGTGCGTGTGGGTGTATGTGCTCGTTTGTCTGTGTGCTTGTGCATGAGTCAGTGTGTGTGTGCCAGTATATCAGTGAGTATGTCTGTGTGTGTGTGTCCACCTGTGTGAATGTGAGTGCTTGCCTGTGTGTGTGTTGCTGAGTGTGAGTGTGTGTTGGTGTGTCTGTGTTTGTGCATATGCCAGTGTGGGTGTGAGTGTGTCAGTGTGTCTGTGTGTATATGTGTCTGGCTGTCTGGTGTGCCTGTTCACGTGTGTGTGTGTTAGTGTGTTCATGTTTGTGTGTGTGAGCCACTGTGACTGTGGGTCAATGTGTGTGTGTGTGTGTGTGTGTGTGTGTGTGTGTGTGTGTGTGTGTGTGTGTGTGTGTGTGTGTGTCAGTGTGGGGTGGGGAGGGTTATAAGGTGGGTGGATCCGTAATGGAAAGATTATACTAATCTGTTCCCTCTTCGTTTTCTCTCTCAGACATGGAAGGTTCTGGATCAGCCACAGAAGGTGCGTACTGGTGCCTGTGTGAGTGTAAGGTCACAAGACTACACAAGATGGCCATTCAGCCCCTCTATCCTATCGGACCTCAGCCTATCTGGCCCACCCCTGTCCCAATTCGCTATCTCCCTCAATCCTACACATCCTGACCTAACAAACATTTACCCCATTCCCTCTCCTGTGATCTGCCTATCTCCTTCCAGGGCACAGAATTCCTGGTATTCCCACATTCTGTCAGAAATCCCCACCCTTTCCCCCAACTCAGTGTTCAATACCTCCCTCTCTGATGGCATCGCAGCTCAGTGCTTTGACTAAAGTAGCCCCCTGGGTCGCCTCAGGCTCGCTCAGCTCGTTTCGTCTAGGGGGAGCAGCCTTCGGCCCCGCCAAACTGGGTAATCAGCTGGTGTGGATGCTGTGTGATGTCCCCGCCTCGCCCACAAACAGACAGGACACCATATGCGATTAAATGAGTACAATTTATAGAGAGTACTAGAACTAAATGGTTAATAATGATATGTGAAGGAAAAGAAAAGGCGTCAAACTTATCAAAGTCCAAACCACTTCGTGCACAACCGTTGGAGCTCAATTACTGAAGTCTTCTGGCCACCATTCGATCCCCTCCGAACTCCTCGACTCGCAGCTCAGGACCCTCCGAGTGGTCAACCAAGCACATCCGTCCTCGTCTCCTCTCCTCGCCGAACCTCCTGGCCTCGGAGCCCCGCTCGGGGTCCGTTCCGTCGACCAGTCTACAGCATCGCGTCCTCTCTCTCACCCTCCCGCCGACTCCCCAAAAGCCCGCCAACACTAGCTTACAGACCCAGAAGAGAATAACATCAATCCCAATTGGTTAACAAATGAATACAATTCAGATATCAGTAATTTTAACCCGAACAAACTGCGAGAAAAGCACTTATCATAACAAAGAAGCATTCCTACTTTTAACAAAACAAAGAAGCCATTTTGCTTAACATACGCAGTAACAAAGAAAAAGAAGAAATCCCCTTTACACTCTCTCCCCACCAAATTTAGCCATGTCCTTATGACTGCTAAATAACTCGCCAACCCTTCCTGCCAACACACCGTAACCCAGGCACAAATAGTGACATCTCCTCCCCACACGGTAGACCTCACACCCTGTTCCTCAGGCGCTACATAGGTCAACTTATCTGGGAGTTTCCCAACCCTCCGAGGCCTCCGTACCCCCTCACCTAAACCCTCCAGGCTCGGACACAACTGGGAATACCTCGGGCCCGCTACCAACTCCTCTCTCAACCTCTCACTCATGCCCCACCCCGCACACAGCTAACCCTCCCCACCACACCTGACTCAGTGGGAGAAGGGCCAAGGGTCTCTTCCTCAATCGAGAAGAAGTCAGCAAAAGGCAGCATGTACCACACATCCAGCACATCATCCATCGAATCCGTATTCTTCCTCATTTCTGCAATCGGTAGCTGCTGTTTGACCTTCTCCTGGACTGCTCCTGCAGCCTCTTCAGCCTCCTGCAATCGAGACATCAGCTACTTCTCTGGCCCCTCCAACTCTCGCCACAGGCTCAGCATTTCTGACTCACGCTTCATGTTCCTCTCAATCTGGGACGCAGTTACTCCACCAGCTTCTTCCAACCCGACCTGAAAAGCAGCAGTTAAAGATTGGTCAGTATTCACTGCACTTTTCTCCAGCTTTTCCTTCCTAATGACTTCTTCCAGACCGACTTTCAGGTTTCCCACTTCATTTAGACTGTTGATGGTCCTCTCCAGGTTCCCTGTTCGGAAATCTGTCCGCAATTGCTTCACCTCCGCAAACTCCCCTCTCCAGGCTCTCGGTTTGTTGTTGCCCTCAGTCAGACAACTTTCTTCGTCTTCCCCAACTTGCAAGTCTTCCAACTGGTTCCCGATCACTTTCTGCAGTGTCTCTGTCTTCACTTCAAACTTGATCCCGTAGACAGTCACTCCCGAGCTGCGACCTTCGCCACATGTCCAGAGAAAGTTTTAACTCTGTAGTTCTCAGCCGCACCTGCAACACCGTCGCTTCCTATTCCTCCGAGGCAGATCCAAACACCAGGAGATCATCCACACACGCCAAAGCTCCAAGCACCTCCACATCCCCCATGGTCTTCCACATGCCCCGCGGGAAGGTTGCAAGGGCTTCGGATATGCCCTGTGGCCGGAAAAATCCTAGGGGACCTACAACGGCCGTCTTCTCCTTGTCGGCCTCACTCATCGGGATCTGGCAACATCCACTCCTCAGATCCAGCACCTTAAACCACATCTCACCACTCAGACAGGCCATCGCCCCTTCGCCCCTCAGGGCCGTATTCTGGTCACTGACAGTGCGCCTCTTCAGCGCAATATAATCCACACACACGCTGCCTACGTCTTCTACGGCTGTAGGGGCCAGTCGCCGAGGTGTCTTCAGCAGTCAACTCCCCTCCCTCGTGGTATTTCGCAGCGTCCACTAAGAGGGTCTCACCCTCAGGCACTTCCCCCACCACTGGCTCTTGTTTGAATTCGGTATCGGCCCAATGCTGCTACACACGTCCACACAAGCAGCTCGAAACTCTGGGTGCATCGACAATGCCTCCGAACAGCGCTCACCCGCCTCCTCCGGGCAGACCCCCAAGCGCACCAGTAGGATATTGGTCCCCTCCAGAACCGAAACGCTGCCCGTCTCAACAGTGTCCGGACACATCAGCATTAACGATTCATGAACCTCAGGCACCCCCACACTGGCCTCCAAGAACTCCATTTTCACTGACCAATGATTGTCGTCTGGATAATCACCGGCACTGGTACCCCGAAT
>NW_026781707.1:0-12500 GCF_030144855.1 Hypanus sabinus | reverse complement strand
CTGTCTGTCAGTGTGTGTGTGTGTGTGTGTGTGTGTGTGTGTGTGTGTGTGTGTGTGTGTGTGTGTGTGTGTGTGTGTGTGTCAGTGTGGGGTGGGGAGGGTTGTAAGGTGGGTGGATCCGTAATGGAAAGATTATACTAATCTGTCCCCTCTTCGTTTCGTCTCTCAGACATGGAAGGTTCTGGATCAGCCACAGAAGGTGCGAACTGGTGCCTGTGTGAATGTAAGGTTACAAGACTACACAAGATGGCCATTCAGCCCCTCTATCCTATCGCACCACAACTTATCTGTCCCACCCCTATCCCAATTTGCTATCTCCCTCAATCCCACACATGTTGACCTAACAAACATTTACCCCATTCCCTCTCCTACCACATCTGCCTACCACTTTCCAGGGCATAGAATTCCTGGTATTCCCACCTTCTGTCAGAAGTCCCCACCTCAGTGTTCAATGCCTTCCTCCCTCACCCAATCCTGTGTCCACTCGAATGAGACCCTCTCTCTGGGGAAACATCTCCAGTATCCCGTCCCCTCAGGGTTTGAGATATCTCAGGACGGTTACCCTGGAACTTCTAACTGGACTAAACTCGGGGTGTTGGCACACCACCAGCCCCGGGAGTGAGCTCTGTGAACCTCTCCTGGACCACTGCCAATGCCAGTCCATTCCCACTCCAATACCTGGACCAAACTGTGCCCAATACTGTGGGTGGGACCCAACCTACCACACACCTCCTGGTGAAATTGTACCAGTTCTCGGTGTTCTGTCAGCTTCCTGCCTCCCTCTCTGATGGCATCCCAACTCAGTGCGTTGACTAACATGTTTCCTGCTTTAATTCCCACCTGTTTCTGGATGTGATGCCCCCTTCTTATCTCTGAGTTCCACCCATACAGTCTCACTGGACAATCTCCGGTGGGAGAGGACACGGGTAACGGAAATATGTACTGACTTCTCTTGTGTTCTGTCTTCTCTCAGAGCTGGATCCTATTGAATCAACTTCACAAGGTATGTATTGGTGTCTATGTGCCATCACTCAGTGTATTCTGTCCTTCACAGTGTTAGTCTCTGAGCCTGGCCCCAGGAATCTGTGATTCAAGGAGCTTCACTCTGTGTCTGACCCCCTTTTTTTTAAACAAACTTCCTTTATTACAAATATCGGTGCTATACAATATACAAAACAGTGACTAACACAATGAGAAACTACGAATAGACAATAGACATTACACCAGAATGTTGCCATCTGTATCCACGATGGCATTTACACCCCCGGAGCCCATATGGTCTCGAAACTTCTCTAAGGTCGCCGTGGACTGCGCGTGTTCTTTTCCCATATTTACCCGGGCACGAACATTACCATCAGTCTGCCCGGGGAGATCCTCCCGCTACCCGTTTCCAAGAGCCACGGATGGCGGATTTCACCAGCCCCAGGAGCAAGTTGACTCGGACATTCTCATCCCTCCATGCCACCCTCCTTACTGGATGACCGTTTATAAATAGGGTGGGGCTAAAATGCAGCCAGAAGGCGAGAAGCAGCTCACGCAAATACGCAAAAAGAGGCTGCAGCCTCACACACTCCATGTACATGTGGTACACGGTCTCCTCCAGCCCGCAGAAGTGGCATGCGGGTGGGAGATCCATGTACAAACTGAGGAACTTACTGCAGGGCACTGCCCTATGTAGCACCCTCCAGCCGAGATCCCCCAGGTGCTTGGGAAGAACCCTTTCCTAGAGGGACTTCCAGTGGGGACCCTCCTCACCTCCGGGTGGAAAGACCGACCGCCATGGCGTGTCGGGACGGTGAACAAGGGCAAGGAAGTGGAGGATGTGGAGTAGCAGCCCATACAGATACCTCCTACTTGCATCCCTGAATGGGACGGTGGGTATCGATGAGAGACAGCTCAAGTTATGTGGACACGGCTCCCGGAGAAGATTGCGGGGTCTGGGCCCGACCAGCAGCTCGGCCTGAGTCGGTCCACACAACTGAGCCGCACCGACAGCCACTGAGGTATGTCAAGGGTCGGCCAGGACCCCGCCCTCTGCCAGAGGAGGGGATTCCCGGCCTGAGACAACCATGTTCCAGACTCTCAGTAGGTCCTGATAGAAGCCGAGCAGACTCCGCAAAGCAGCATGGCTGACGCCCGCCGGTGGTAGCCGCAAGTCTTCGTGATGACAGCAGCCCCTCCGGAGGAAGAAAGTCGCCAACACGTGCCACCTGAGAGGGTGCTCGGCATCCAGGAATCTCTGCAGGGTCCTGAGGCGGAGAGCCGCCAGTTGCGTTCGGACGCACACCAGCGACTGTCCGCCCTCTCCCACTGGGAGACTCTAGACCGCTGCAGAGACCCAGTGTTTCCTGTTGCCCCAGAAGAAGTCCACTAACTTCCTCTGCAGTCTTGCCACAAACGGGGCAGGAGGGGCCAAGGTGAACACCCGATGCCACAACACGGAGGCCACCAGCTGGTTTATGACCACCACCCTGCCTCGATAGGAAAGCACCCTGAGAAGGCCTGACCAGCGCCCCAGCCGGGTCATGACAGTCGTCTCCAGGTCCTGCCAGTTCGCCAGCCAGGTCTCCCCAGAAGGACTCAGGTAGACTCCTAGATAGAGGAGATGCCTAGTACTCCACTCAAAAGCTCTCATCTCCTCCGGCAGGGAGTCCACCTGCCACTGACATGTCAAGGGTCGGCCAGGACCCCGCCCTCTGCCAGAGGAGGGGATTCCCGGCCTGAGACAACCATGTTCCAGACTCTCAGTAGGTCCTGATAGAAGCCGAGCAGACTCCGCAAAGCAGCATGGCTGACGCCCGCCGGAACATTTCGCCCAGTTGATCCTAGCGGAGGATGCTGCCGAGAAAACTTCTTGGCACTCGCGCATCCTCCGCAGGTCACCGGGATCTGTCACCATGAGGAGTACATCATCGGCGTAGGCCGAGAGGACGACCTCCACGCAGAATCAGACCTGTCAGCCTTCGCCATAGGAGGCTCAGGAATGGTTCGACACAGATCGCGTACAATTGACTGGACATGGGGCACCCCTGACGTACTCCCCTCCTGAAGAGACTGGACGCTGCCAGTGATCCATTGACCTTAACAAGGGACTCAGCGGCAGAGTATAGGACCGAGCCCAAAGGCCTGCAGAGTGCCCACCAGAAAACTGTGGACTACCCGGTCAAACGCCTTCTCCTGGTCAAGAGAAAGAAACGCTGCCGGGGACCAAGTCTCCCGCTACAGGTGGATCAGGTCCCGTACTAGGTGGACATTGTCCTGGATGGAGCGGCCCGGGACCCAGTCTCCCGCTGCAGGTGGATCAGGTCCCGTACTAGGTGGACATTGTCCTGGATGGAGCGGCCCGGGACCCAGTCTCCCGCTGCAGGTGGATCAGGTCCCGTACTAGGTGGACATTGTCCTGGATGGAGCGGCACGGGACCCAGTCTCCTGGTGCAGGTGGATCAGGTACCGTACTAGGTGGACATTGTCCTGGATGGAGCGGCTCGGGACCCAGTCTCCCGCTGCAGGTGGATCAGGTCCCGTACTAGGTGGACATTGTCCTCATGGAGCGGCCCGGGACCCAGTCTCCTGGGGCAGGTGGATCAGGTCCCGTACTAGGTGGACATTGTCCTCATGGAGCGGCCCGAGACCCAGTCTCCTGGTCCATGTGGATCAGGTCCCGTACTAGGTGGACATTGTCCTGGATGGAGCGGCACGGGACCCAGTCTCCTGGTGCAGGTGGATCAGGTCCCGTACTAGGTGGACATTGTACTGGATGGAGCGGCCCGGGACCCAATCTCCCGCTGCAGGTGGATCAGGTCCCGTACTAGGTGGACATTGTCCTGGATGGAGCGCCCGGGACTCAGTCCCCTGGTGCAGGTGGATCAGGTCCCGTACTAGGTGGACATTGTCCTGGATGGAGTGGCCCGGGATCCAGTCTCCTGCTGCAGGTGGAACAGGTCCCGTACTAGGTGGACATTGTCCTGGATGGAGCGGCCCGGGACCCAGTCTCCTGCTGCAGGTGGATCAGGTCCCATACTAGGTGGACATTGTCCTGGATGGAGCGGCCCGGGACCCAGTCTCCCGCTGCAGGTGGATCGGGTCCCGTACTAGGTGGACATTGTCCTGGATGGAGCGGCCCGGGACCCAGTCTCCTGCTGCACGTGGATCAGGACCCGTACTAGGTGGACATTGTCCTGGATGGATCGGCCCGGGACCCAGTCTCCCGCTGCAGGTGGATCAGGTCCCGTACTAGGTGGACATTGTCCTGGATGGAGCGGCCCGGGACCCAGTCTCCCGCTGCAGGTGGATCAGGTCCCGTACTAGGTGGACATTGTCCTGGATGGAGCGGCCCGGGATCCAGTCTCCCGCTGCAGCTGGATCAGGTCCCGTACTAGGTGGACATTGTCCTGGATGGAGCGGACAGGGACCCAGTCTCCTGCTGCAGGTGGATCAGGTCCCGTACTAGGTGGACATTGTCCTCATGGAGCGGCCCGGGACCCAGTCTCCTGGTGCAGGTGGATCAGGTCCCGTACTAGTTGGACATTGTCCAGGCTGGAGGGGCCTGGGACCCTGTCTCCCGCTGCAGGTGGATCAGGTCCCGTACTAGGTGGACATTGTCCTGGATGGAGCGGCCCGGGACCCAGTCTCCTGATGCAGGTGGATCAGGTTCCGTACTAGGTGGACTTTGTCCTGGATGGAGCGGCCCGGGACCCAGTCTCCCGCTGCAGGTGGATCAGGTCCCGTACTAGGTGGACATTGTCCTGGATGGAGCGGCCCGGGACCCAGTCTCCTGGTGCAGGTGGATCAGGTCCCGTACTAGGTGGACATTGTCCTGGATGGATCGGCCCGGGACTGTGTAAGATTGGTCAGGATGAATCACCTGTCTCAGTACTGAACCAAGACGGTTCGCCATTGCCCGGGCGAAGATCTTGTTGTCCGCGCACAAGAGGGAGACTGGACGCCCGTTCTTTAGCAGGCGTAGGTCTCCCTTCTTGGGCAGTAGGACCACAACAGCTCTCCGCCATGGGAGGGGCATTTCCCCGGTGTCTAGGCTCTCCCCTAGAACAAGGCTGTAATCATCCCGCAGGACATCCCAAAAAGCCTGATAAAACTCCACACTCAGACCATCTAAGCCAGGGGATTTACCCCTCCGGAGTTGCTGAAGGGCAGGAGACAGCTCCTCCCGATTCAGGGGAACGTCCAGACGCTCTGCGTCATCAGGGCTGACCTTTGGCAAATCTTCCCAGACCTCACTGCACGCCCCCGCATTTGACGGATCTGGTGAGAATAAGGACCGATAGAAAGTGCGGACTTCTTCGATAATTTCGTCAGGATCCGTGATGGAGGAGCCATCAGCAGCCAGTAGCTCCAATAGCTGCTTTTGAACTCCCTGCCACTTCTCCAACGTGTAGAAGAAGGGTGAGCCGCGGTGCAAATCTTGCAGCATTTGGATCCGCGACCTCACTTATGCACCTCGGGACTGCTGAAGCTGCAGATTCCTGAGTGCGTCCTTCTTCTCCTGGTATTCCTGCCACGTTTGATGGTCTCCACCGGTCGAACCAAGACGGGACTCCAGGTCAAGCAACGCTCTCTCATGCCGCTCAATCTCAGAGCCCCGCCTCTTCGTCGACCCCCTAGTGTACTCCCGACATAAAAACCGGATGTGGGCCTTGCCCACATCCCACCACAGCCGTAGGGAGCCAAACTCTCTCCGTCTCCCTTTCCAGGTGGCCCAGAACGCTCGGAATGAATCCCGGAATCGGCTGTCCTCCAGCAGCCGGTTGTTAAAGTGCCAATACCCGGATCCCACCCTAGGGTGCAGAGGAGTAAATTCCATCCACACAAGGTGATGATCCGAGCACGACACCGGGCGCATGGAGGACGCCGACACGCGGGAGATATAAGCCCGAGAGATATACAGGCAGTCTATCCGGAAACCCCCCTCTCTAGATCTTCTGGAGAAGGCGCTAGAGTCGGGGTGAAGATTCCGCCAGCTGTCCACCAAGTCAAAGGAGCCGACTGGCTCCTTTAGCCTTTTCACCGATGCTTGGACTCCTACGATTTCTGGCCGGAAGGTTCTGGCCACCAGGATCGCCACTCTGCTAGAGTCGGAACTAAGGTAACTCATGTAGACCCCGCCCTGCCACTCCTGGAGCCAAGCGGACTCGTCTCCCCGGGGTGGCATGGGTTTCCTGCAGGAAACTCACCGCGTATCCCCCATCCCTGAGGACTGAGAGATTGTTATATATGCGGAGAGGACCCCTGCTACCGTTCACATTGAGACTAGTTATGGTAACTTTCATGTCGGGAGCACACTAGGCCTCAGCACCAGTCCCCTTCCCACTGAGAGCGATGGCGCCCTCAGCCGCACTCTCCCGAAGAAAACCAAGAATATTCTTCGCTTTCCGGGCCCGACTGCTACCATCGCTACCCTGTGACCCACCATCTCCCGAAGGAGCGCGGCTGCTTTTCGCTCTGATTTCCCTCACCAGGTCATCCAGGAAGGATTTCAGCTGCCGTCTGTCATTCCCCGACACAGCATTCCTCTTCCCCTTCCCATTCCGTCTGAGGATGACCCTCAGGGACTTCACCAGCCTCGGCATGCTAGGCCAGCGAAGCGAGGCTCGTTTAGGCCGATGCTTTGCACCCACGGAGGAGTTAATAAACTCTCTGATCTCCTCCACTGCTATCAATGGGGATTTCTCAGGAGGGGTGAGGATGTCCATTGTCTCATTGTCAAATGAATCCCCCTCATTTCAGATAGATCCCCCATCTTCCTCCTCATGTGTTGTATAAGGTGGCTGCCTCTGTAACCCACAGTGCGCAGCGGGTACCTCCCTCATACCTTCCCGCTCCACCGTCGCATCAGTCTTATCCACAGTTACGACGATGGAGGGAAAATCCCCGGGGACTCCCTGCAGGCCATTAGTTGATGGGGTCGGCATGCAGGTTATATCACCCTCCCCAGGAGACAGGTATGAGGGGGACCCCAGCAGCTCTGGTCCAAGGGATTCACCGGCAGCCTGATGCTGACAGAGAGAGAGTTTGGTCTCCTCTCCGCTCATACTGTTTAATACACTGGCCCCCAGGGAGGCGCTTACTGCTAAGTCCTGGGTGGAGAGTTCCAGGTCTGTTTTAGTTGTGCAAACAGGCCCAGCACTAGCTTCATGCACAACCACACCACCCACCACAGGACTGGTGGCTACATCTGGGGATTCAGGGTTAGACACAACTCCCACCCGGATCCCCACCCCTTTCTGGGACTCCCCCTCATCTGCATTCTCTGCCCTCTTGGGGGAACAATCCCATCTCCTCTTCAAGCGGGAGGAGCACACAGGTGTGGGATTCATCGATGGAGTGTTACTCCCCGCTTCCATCACCCCGCCCGACTGTGCACTTCCCCGAGCCTCCCTCTCCACTTCAGGTCAATGGGCGTGAGCTCTGCGGTCTCGGGGGCCGACTTCTTCACGTGTTTCGACTTCTTCCTCGCTTTCCTTCCCCGCACAGACTCCACCCCGACCCTCGCCTGGGCCTCCCTGCACGTAGCCTCAGGATCACCCGCCTGTACGACAGGGGCAGGAGCAGGGATTGAATCAGACGTAGGATAGGGGCAAGGGCAGGAGCAGGGGCAGGCGCAGGAATGGGATCAGGGGCAGAGGTAGCTGGGGCACTAGGTCCCGAAGTGGACTCTCTGGGTTTTCGGGTGCTAGGACAGTCCCTCTGAAAGTGCCCCACCTCCCCGCACGCATGGCACCGTGGGCGCTCAGAGCTCCAATACGCCTGATAATCTACCCCCTCGTGCCGGACAGTAAACCGGCCCTCAACTTCGTCCTCCCTTTCCAGCTTCATGAATACCTGTCGCCGGAAAGAGATTACGGTACGGAGGGTGCGTCTCTTAAATTTGTGCCTGATGGCAGTTATCTCTGACCGTACTTGCCCCAAGCGGGCCAATGCGGGAAGCAGGTCCTCGTTGGGGATGAAAGGCTGTACGTGACCGAGGACGATGCGTTGTGTGGGAGCTGTCACTAGCTCCATCTGTAAAAAGATGTTCTCCACCGTGATCCCCCTACTGAGGGCCCGATGCACCAACTCATCATTCCTCAGGTAAAACACCGCCTTCCCGAACTCCTTCTCAGCGGCCAAAACACCATCTCTCCCCAACAAGTCCTCCGTGGCCTCCGCGCACTGTTCCAGGGTAATTCCAAGATGCAAAATACATTGCACCCCGCGTTCAACTTTCACCGACCGAAACAGGGCGTTGTCCGAGGCTGGAGAGGCAGCCGCCTTTGCATAACTCCCCGAAGGCCTGCGACTCCGTGGAGACCGGTCCGGCATGTTACTTGTGTGTCCGAATCGAGAATTATATGCCGGTGCTGGTTATAAAGTCCTGGAGCGAGTTGAGTAACTGGCGGGAAAAGTTTGTACTCGACGGTACCTTGCTGGCTCCGTGCCAGAAATTCCAACGCCAGGAAAGGCTCCGTTAGTCCTGTAGAAACTTCCAGGCCGTGAGAGGTCGAGACGCCTCAAACGACGGTTCGGCTCCAACACC
This sequence comes from Hypanus sabinus, assembly GCF_030144855.1. Taxonomy (NCBI): domain Eukaryota; kingdom Metazoa; phylum Chordata; class Chondrichthyes; order Myliobatiformes; family Dasyatidae; genus Hypanus; species Hypanus sabinus. Next base: position 3,967 of record NW_026781707.1, on the reverse strand, counting down.
AAACGAGAATCCCGACGAAGGAGGTTGCCCCGATGTCAGTGGGGACAAACAACGGCGTTTGTCTCCGATTTTTGGAGCGAACCTGCTTCCTGGCGAGTTGCCAGCGGCCACAGCTGGGTGCGATGCAGTTGGCAGCTGTCAACGAACCCCGTCCAAACTGGCAGAAAAACTCAAAACGAAGCTTCCACACTAAACCAGCCGCTCACTTAAATGTTCGAGAGACGTTTCAAACCATCTCCCTCACGAACTTAAAACAGCAGTTTTTCTTCGATTTCTCCCAGTTCATTCAGAACAGCTCCACTCTGTGCCTGACCCCGGGAGTGTGTGATGGGACGGTGTGGAGGGAGCTTCACTCTGTGTCTGACCCCGGGAGTGTGTGATGGGACGGTGTGGAGGGAGCTACACTCTGTGTCTGACCCCGGGAGTGTGTGATGGGACGGTGTGGAGGGAGCTTCACTCTGTGCCTGACCCCGGGAGTGTGTGATGGGACAGTGTGGAGGGAGCTTCACTCTGTGTCTGACCCCGGGAGTGTGTGATGGGACGGTGTGGAGGGAGCTTCACTCTGTGTCTGACCCCGGGAGTGTGTGATGGGACGGTGTGGAGGGAGCTACACTCTGTGTCTGACCCCGGGAGTGTGTGATGGGACGGTGTGGAGGGAGCTACACTCTGTGTCTGACCCCGGGAGTGTGTGATGGGACGGTGTGGAGGGAGCTTCACTCTGTGCCTGACCCCGGGAGTGTGTGATGGGACAGTGTGGAGGGAGCTTCACTCTGTGTCTGACCCCGGGAGTGTGTGATGGGACGGTGTGGAGGGAGCTTCACTCTGTGTCTGACCCCGGGAGTGTGTGATGGGACGGTGTGGAGGGAGCTTCACTCTGTGCCTGACCCCGGGAGTGTGTGATGGGACAGTGTGGAGGGAGCTTCACTCTGTGTCTGACCCCGGGAGTGTGTGATGGGATGGTGTGGGGGGAGCTTCACTCTGTGTCTGACCCCGGGAGTGTGTGATGGGACGGTGTGGAGGGAGATTCACTCTGTGTCTGACCCCGGGAGTGTGTGATGGGATGGTGTGGAGGGAAATTCACTCTGTGTCTGACCCCGGGAGTGTATGATGGGATGGTGTGGGGGGAGCTTCACTCTGTGTCTGACCCCGGGAGTGTGTGATGGGATGGTGTGGAGGGAAATTCACTCTGTGTCTGACCCCGGGAGTGTGTGATGGGACGGTGTGGAGGGAGTTTCACTCTGTGTCTGACCCCGGGAGTGTGTGATGGGACGGTGTGGAGACTCACACTCTTTTTTTCTGGAACACACACCAGAGCATCGGCTAGTCACCGAGTGTAGACCGGAGCGTGTCCGCCCTCCTTCCCCTTCCTGAAGGAGGGATCAGTGACGTTGCGACACCGCTCTCCCAGTTCCATCGCACTCACTCCACAGGCACATTAATGAAACGAGAATGCACAATAGGTGTTATAGTACAGGGAAAGGGCCGCGTAGCCAGACAAGGTGGAAGGGCCACACCAAGATTCTGAGGTCACCAGTCCACTTTATCGTACTGGGAACTCCAATAGTCTTATAACCGCGGTAAGAAGCTGTCCTTGAGCCGGTGGAAAGTGTTTTCAGTTTAGGTGTCGTCTGCCTGTCGGGGGGTGGGGAGGGGAGAGGAATGTGGAATGCCCCCATCGAGCCTGGACAAATTAGCTTAGAAAGCTTAGAAAGCTTAGAAAGCATCCTATCTGGATGCATGACGGCTTGGTATGGACGGTGGGACCGATGTGCCACTGTGCTGCAGGGTTCTCTGGCGATCTGTACCCGGGGTGCTGACATCATGTCTGACACGGATGTGTCCACTGAATTTCAGATACGCATTGGAGAAGCTATCTCGCTATCGGACAAATGGTGATCGTGTTCATATCGGCCGTTTTAATTGCAGGTGGGTGCAATACTCCGCGTAATTCGTTCAATGTTCCGAGACCCTGACAAGTAGCAACAACAGATTCACAGAGTTCCAGTCTCAGTATCCCTGGGTCAGACCCACACCGGGAGCACCGTGCACAGTTCCAGTCTCAGTATCCCTGGGTCAGACCCACACCGGGAGCACCGTGCACAGTTCCAGTCTCAGTATCCCTGGGTCAGACCGACACCGGGAGCACCGTGCACAGTTCCAGTCTCCGTATCCCTGGGTCAGACCCACACCGGGAGCACCGTGCACAGTTCCAGTCTCCGTATCCCTGGGTCAGAACCACACCAGGAGCACCGTGCACAGTTCCAATCTCTGTATCCCTGGATCAGACCCACACCGGGAGCACCGTGCACAGTTCCAATCTCTGTATCCCTGGATCAGACCCACACCGGAGCACCGTGCACAGTTCCAGTCTCCGTATCCCTGGGTCAGAACCACACCGGGAGCACCGTGCACAGTTCTAGTCTCCGTATCCCTGGATCAGACCCACACCGGGAGCACAGTACACAGTTCCAGTCTCCGTATCCCTGGATCAGACCCCCACCGGGAGCACCGTACACAGTTCCAGTCTCCGTATCCCTGGGTCAGACCCACACCGGAAGCACCGTGCACAGTTCCAGTCTCCATATCCCTGGGTCAGACCCACACCGGGAGCACCGTGCACAGCTCCAGTCTCCGTATCCCTGGGTCAGACCCACACCGGGTGCACGGTGCACAGTTCCCGTCTCCATATCCCTGGGTCAGACGCACACCGGGAGCACCGTGCACAGTTCCAATCTCCGTATCCCTGGGTCAGACGCACAACGGGAGCACCGTGCACAGTTCCAGTCTCCGTGTCCCTGGGTCAGACCCACACCGGAGCACCGTGCACAGTTCCAGTCTCCGTATCCCTGGATCAGACCCACACCGGGAGCACCGTGCACAGTTCCAGTCTCCGTATCCTTGGATCAGAGCCACACCGGGAGCACCGTGCACGGTTCCAGTCTCCGTGTCCCTGGGTCAGACCCACACCGGGAGCACCGTGCACAGTTCCAGTCTCCGTTTCCCTGGGTCAGAGCCACACCGGGAGCACCGTGCACAGTTCCAGTCTCCGTATCCCTGGATCAGACCCCCACCGGGAGCACCGTACACAGTTCCAGTCTCCGTATCCCTGGGTCAGACCCACACCGGGTGCACGGTGCACAGTTCCCGTCTCCATATCCCTGGGTCAGACGCACACCGGGAGCACCGTGCACAGTTCCAATCTCATATCCCTGGGTCAGACCCACACGGGAGCACCGTGCACAGTTCCAGTCTCCGTATCCCTGGGTCAGACCCACACCGGGAGCACCGTGCACAGTTCCCATCTCCGTGTCCCTGGGTCAGACCTGTTATGCTCCTCCAGCAGTGCGGGAAGTGATATCAGGACAAATACACACAGAAATGTATCAGAGCGGTGACTGAAGCCCAGAAACGAGATCTTCCGCAGACACTGGGAACCCAAAGCAACTGACACGAAATACCGGGGGAGCTCAGCAGTTCAGGCAGCATCAGTAGAAATGAACCGTCGACGTTTCGGGCAAAACCTTTAACAGGACTGAGAAGGAAGGGGGAAGATGCCAGAATAAAATGTTGAGGCGGGGGGGGGGGGCAGAGGCGAGCTGGAAGGTGATAGGTGAAGCCAGGTAGGTTGGAAAGAGGAAGGAATCTGACAGCAGAGAAAAGTGTAACATGGGAGGAAAGGAAGTGGAAAGTAATAGGCAAGTGAAATGAGGTCGGAGTGGGGAATGGAATTGTGGTTCGGGCATTTGGTTACCGCAAGGAGAAATCGATATTCATACCATCAGGTTGGAAGGAACCCAGATGAAATAGGTGTCACTCCTCAACCCTGGGCATCGCCTCATCTTGGCACAGGAGGAGGCCATGGATCAACACTTTGGAATGGGATTGGGAATCGGGATTAAATTGTTTGGCCATTTTAAAACCCAGAGCAGATCTCCCTTCCGCTGCAGAGTCAGGATAGATTTGCTCA